>NC_092821.1:115659959-115952459 GCF_023375885.2 Dermacentor andersoni | reverse complement strand
CATCCATCCATCCATCCATCCATCCATCCATCCATCCATCCATCCATCCATCCATCCATCCATCCATCCATCCATCCATCCATCCATCCATCCATCCATCCATCCATCCATCCATCCATCCATCCATCCATCCATCCATCCATCCATCCATCCATCCATCCATCCATCCATCCATCCATCCATCCATCCATCCATCCATCCATCCATCCATCCATCCATCCATCCATCCATCCATCCATCCATCCATCCATCCATCCATCCATCCATCCATCCATCCATCCATCCATCCATCCATCCATCCATCCATCCATCCATCCATCCATCCATCCATCCATCCATCCATCCATCCATCCATCCATCCATCCATCCATCCATCCATCCATCCATCCATCCATCCATCCATCCATCCATCCATCCATCCATCCATCCATCCATCCATCCATCCATCCATCCATCCATCCATCCATCCATCCATCCATCCATCCATCCATCCATCCATCCATCCATCCATCCATCCATCCATCCATCCATCCATCCATCCATCCATCCATCCATCCATCCATCCATCCATCCATCCATCCATCCATCCATCCATCCATCCAATCGTAGACCATCAGTTTGCTGCGGTGCTGAAAGCTGGTTCGAAAGCAATCCTCAGGCCAACTTGGGCATGACGCGTGTGTGCCGGGTGCGCGCTTTATCGCGTTTTGCTGGACCCAATAAATGTTTATTCACTCACTCACTCACTCACTCACTCACTCACTCACTCACTCACTCACTCACTCACTCACTCACTCACTCACTCACTTTTGTCACGTGGTATGCGCCACAGATCAACGAACTAATGGCGCCAACGTCGGTCACTTGGTTGCGCTATGCGTATGTGCTGCGGTTCAATAAGATATCCTTTGAAATTTCTCTGGGGCAGGGCGCGTCATATACGTTCAGTCTAAGCTATATATATATATATATATTCAGGCATGCGCCACGCACAGATTTCGCAGCCGCCCCGTTAGATGGCGCAACATGTCCTGAGGTGAGCGCGTCACATGGGCCCGGCTGCATACAGGCCCCGTGCATGAAGCGTTTTGCTGGTGGGAATGTGGTGTGTCGCTGCGCTACTTCAATGCTAATAAAAATAATGTCGATATTCATTTTTGAAATCGTTTCTGACGGAATTACCGAGATTTGAACTTCATCATTGCGGGTGATTAGGACGAATTTTTAGAAAAGTTTGACACGACATAACAATTTCGACGCCGGGGTGGTGCCTATGAAGGCACTGATCACAAATAATTTGATTGTCTCTTATATGGCCGCCATCTGTAAACGTTCTTGTAACACTAGAAGATGCATTCACAAAGACAAGATCTGTTTCAGAAATGAAGCGATCACACGATAAGGCATCTCTTAGCAAAACTCAGCAGAATAGGAGGATGACACATATATTGCCATTGAACGCTTGTGTAATGTCTGATGCGTGTATTATGTGTGTTTCGAGCGTGATTTAGATCAGCTACGACATTCAACCACTCACCTTTATCTTTGGTGTGTTCAAGGATGTGTTCTTCTAAGCAAAGGCTGTTGTAGTTTATGATGTGCCTGTCTTGAAGCTGTGGGAAGCGGTTTTTGATGAAGTGCCGCTCTTTTGTCGAACCTGTTTGCGACGAGAAGATGGTAAATCCAGTTGAAGCCACGAACATTAAAGCTCTTCCAGCTTATATAAGCAGCACACTTTGCCTAAGCAGGACGAAACAGAACTTTGTTTTCTACACGTGGCACACCAGCAGATGGGAAGCGCTGAGCAATATGAAAACGAGAAATAGCACTTTTGACATTTTGCTGCTGATTGCAGCAAACTACAGTCACCTAGACGTCACCGTGCGACATGTTTTGTGTGGGAGGCTGCCACTTTGAAATTGTTCGGAAGGATAAAGGATGCGTATTTGCTTTTTTTTCTCTTTTACTTATGGTAACCGGATTGCGTTAATACAGTATGAAATGACTTACAACTGCTCTTGTTTTACGGAATTATTGTATTGTATAGTCAGCTTCCATAAACTCATGTCGCATAGTAACAACAGGTTGGTACTTTTATCTGACTCGTTCGGTCAAAATTGCAAAAACTATGCAAATGTATGGTTTATTGGCTTGTGCTTCTCTTTCAAATCAGTGTTGCGGAATATCGAGCTTTCTTTGCAATATTGCAGCCATTGCTATAGTGTTTTCAATGTATCGGGTTCTACGTGCCAAAACCACTTTCTGCTTAGGAGGCACGCCGGAAATTTCGACTGCGGAAATATCGTCCACCTGAGGTTCCTTAACGTAAACCTAAGTTTATGTACATGGGTGTTTTCACATTTTGGCTCTATCGAAATGCGGCCACCGTGGACGGGATTTCATCCTGCAACCTCGTGAGCAGGAGCTCAGCACCATAGCCGCTGAGCAACCAAGGCGGGTCTTTGGTATAGTTTACAGAGGCCTGCCATGCTGCGTGCGCTTACCGACAGTTGCGAAGACTGTGCACCCCATGAATAGAGCGATGGCGATTGCAGCCTGCCCAACGCATCCACTGCCGTATTGGACGAGCACAGACTCGCCTGGCCGCATGTTTCCCCGCACCAACAGGGCATAGTAAGCGGTTGAGTAAGACAAAGGAACGGTTGACGCTTCCGTCAGGGTCCACGCATCAGGAACTTCCCACAGAAGGTCGGGGTCTGCCGCAACCACGGTAGCCAACGCCTGGCTTGACACGAGGCCCATGACGCGACGTCGTCTTTGGTCCGTTCCAGAAAACTCTTGTCCGAGAATGGACTCCGAGTTTGCCAAGTCGCCTGCAGCAGCAGAAAGAGGGTGATGTTGGCCGGTGCCTGGCTGTGACTGCGGCCATTGGGTTTTATCGCGAAATGTTGCCAAGGTTCAGAGCACTTGAACATTTAAATGAAGAAAAGAAATTTATATGTGCAGGTTAAACGGGAAACGTACGTGCTGAGTATCTTACACCCTCGCTATAAGGGATCTTGTAGTTTGTTGAGAAGAAATGCGACATTTGCATGAATGACACCGGTAGTTTCCTTCGAAAAACAATATTTTCAAATTTTTGAATTTAGCGCCTAGAAATACACAGGGCAATATGAGAGACCCTTAGTGGCAGGCACTCCGGGGATCTTTCATGTGCATCTAAATGAAGTACACGAGCGTTCTTGCGTTTCGCCCCCGCTGAAGTTCGGCCGCAGTGGCCGGGAGTCAAACCTTCGATGTCGCGACCAGTCTGGAAGCGTGATAGCCACTGGGCCACAAGTGTGGGTCGGAATACATAAGGCTAAAGCATTTTTTCGACTATGTTCGCTAGGAGGCAGGCCAGCTAGTCAGTTGAGGTGATAAAGACTGTCGCTCTAAGACCAACAGGGTGATGGGCGAGTCAATTGATCCTTTCAAATTTGTTACCACGAAAACCCAGTGGCAAAAGAAAATATAGCAAACGAGAAAGGCGTGGAAATAAACCAAACCATGCTCACAGCTGCAGCTCGTGCCCGCCCGGTCTTCATTAGTGTTGCACATTTATTGCACGTCATAAGGATACGTAAGGTGCAACTTCGTTACGTGCCACCCTACTGTTGTAATTTGCACACGGCGTCTTTTTCTTACATGGCCACATTTAATGGTAAGCGCTAGCTAGGGAACGTTGCCGTTGTTTTTCTTCGCAATGCAGAGCTTCTGACGGCAACTGTGCTTGTTGACCACAGAAAAAAAGCTGTTGGCAGAAAGCAGATCAAGCGGCGGGGAAGTACACAACTTTTTGAGCAAAATAAGGCATTGTAGCTGCGGGAAAGGCTCACGTCACTTTCACACGACTGATGTAGTCCTGGCACCAAATACATCTGCGTGGTGCACACGCTTTTTCTGGCCCACTAGATGGTCACTTTCATTATCTATTCCTTAGTTCACAATTCACTGCATTCCATGGTTACCTCTTGAGCTATGTGGCGGCACTCGATGAATTGAAGAGCAGGTTTGCAAAACGAAAGCGCATCTTGGTTCCCCGTGGAACCATATATGCTAATTCTAAATGAACTCACCTACAAAGGCTTCTGGCGGGAGCTCTACACTGGCGAATGTGACGTCTCGACTGTTGACCGCCGCGAAGTGGACATCACACAATATTGGTGCAGTTGCAGTCTTGGTGATGGGCAGAGAAGCGTAAGGCACCGGAGATTCGTACCAATCGAGACTGGAGAGTTCGCCACGTTTCCCAAAGTTCAGGACTGCAAACTGTGTGTTCTTCCTCGTAGTCTCCACTAAAGTCGGCGTTCATGGAACAAAAACACAAGCAAAACCGCACTCACTGCAAATTTCCTTAAGTTTAAAGCAAAATACATCTTACAAACAGCGTTCCGCCTCCCTCAGGAGGTATTTTCTTTAGCCCTGTCCATCTTTGGAGGCGTACTATTTAACACTTCGCTATAGGGCTGTTTACTCTGTGGCTCAGGAACTTCCACTGGTTTAGGAACTGCCCTAAAATACAATTTCAAGGCACATTCCTTGCTGCATTGTTTATGGTAACTTGCCATTTTTCATAGCTTTTCAAATGTTTCCATTGCTTGTTAGAAACGGTGAAATGCCCTTACCGATTCCCTCTCAGCTTTAGTGCAATCTTCATAGTGGGCATACACTTTAAAAGAACTATCAGAGCAAGAGCAACACAATATATTTAATAAAGAAATAGCAGACAGGCCAAATCAAACAAGTTGAGAAGGCATAATGACCACTAAGCCAGCGTTTCTGGGTTTAGTGTGTAGTGGAAAGGGGCGGCAATGTTAGCTAAGCTTAGAATGTCTTAAATTAGCAACTAATTTCACGCATTGTTGCTGAACATGGTATGGCAGGAAGAATAGCACAAAATATTATGTTGCAAAGTGACAAAACGTCTGAAGAAATCACTGAAGTTTGAAGATTTCTGAAGCGACAATCACAGCAGGCGCCTTCGGGAAGAGCTGCAGCCAAGGCTTATGTATATTTGCGAGTAAAATGTAGTCAGTGCTAGTGGTAAGTCTCGATTAGCTGAGCGTCTGTTCTCTCCCCCGTCAAAAGCGTATCTTAGATGAACTAATAAATCAAACTGAGTTGCGATTAAAACAGCATTTTTGCTGACATCTGGACTTCCTCGTCAGCGATGGAAGTTGTCTGTGTTTGGCTGTAACACGGTAAACCTGAGGTAGCGACGTATGTAGGCAACTGTAATATAGCCTTTTATATAATTTTAGAAGCGAGATCACCTTACCGATGCTTCCTGCAGACCACAGGGTGCCGCCGTATAATCTCACGCAGTAACGCAGGGTTCTCAGTGGCGCTTTCTGGACGTGAAATATTCATGGCCACCTCTAATGGCCCATAGCACCCCTAATTTCAGCGTGCACTGGCAGACTATGGTGCCGTTTGTTCCGATGAATCAGTTCGCACCGCTTATACAGACTTACAGTGGACATACTTCATTCGTAATTTCAGTGTCTCCTGCTATGCCGAGCTTTCTCTTTTCATTACGATCGTGGTTTCGGACAGAAAGTCTCGTTTCTGCGTGGTGTAGCTGTACTTGCTCGTCATGCACTTAAACGCCGGCTACAGCTCTTAACACCCCATACTACCCTTAATGCCGGCTAGAATATTTCCTACACTCGTACACTACTTACAAATTTTGCATCACAGACGCTGAAAGATAATTAGTCTATGCTGCTCAACGGCAGAAACATTGCTGGCTTTGATATCGCAATGTGTACTACCGATGCATGCTGCCGTAATTTCCGCAATATTTCTTAACCAGTGAATAGGCATACGTATTTTGTTGGTTTTCATTTTATTTTCAGTTCATATTGAATTTAACTTGAAAATGATTTGCATTTTCCAAGAATTCGTGTACTGCCCTGCTGTGTTTTTTGCTTTTCAGTGAATGTGAGGTGCCTTTCTGCTGAATAAATAGTTTCGTTATACCTATCTCTTGCGAGCCTGTATATGATGAAGCTTTTGGTCAAACTCCTTGTGCTTTTTTGGTTAAACATACCTCAGGAGCGCTTAAATAGATGGCTTTTGTCTTCTACACATCTGCGGAATGATTGATCAAAATGAGAGTTAATTAGAAGAAAATGACTGAATTTAAGAATTCTAATAATAAAATTAGAAGAAAACGAGAACGAAAAACCGCCATGAATCTTCACATGGGATCCTGTGAAGCTAAAGAAGCATGGGAAAGGCAAGAACTCACATGATTTTGTGACCACATGGCGGTAGCAGCCCCACTGCCCATTTCGGTAAATGTTCATGACGAGGTCATTTTCTACCACGTTCTGGTATTTTGGATTTCCCGGGTTGAAGTCAGCCACCGAGTTCGTCTCGGTGGAACCAGCATCGAACACACATCTGCGTTTAAAGAAATCACATAGACGAGTGGTGAACTCATCAGCGTCGTGATCTATAGCTAGAACCTTGAAAGACTGAGGCACGAAAGTCACATTAGGCTCACTTTATGATCAACGGTGTAAGTTCGGCCATTTGAAAGAATGCAACCTCGAAGACTAAAAACATACGATATATTCGATCCATGTGATCATTTCTCACCTGATATGGCTCCCGCCGGACTCGTATCGGAGGCAGTTTGTCAAACCAACAACGCCGCTTGCTCCAGCCTCCTCCGCGAGTAGCCACATGTTCTCTCCTTGCGGCTTCCACTCGTAGTCAAGAACCTTCTTCTTTACCAAATCGACCAAGTCACTACATTTGCTGTTAACCTGGAATATTTCCTGCTTCACTTCTTCGACGGGCACGGAACGCTTCCTGAACAGATAGAGGGCGGACAAGTTATTCGACTTGAAAGCCACGAGGCGTAGCCCACGCTTCAAAAACTGTGCTTCCACCTCGTCGGCGGGCGCTACTTGAAACTCGGCGCCCCCGATATTACCGAGCAGCAATTCTGCAGGTGTCAGTGCTGTGCGTTGGGCAAGCAGAACGAAACCGTTTTCTCTGCAAATGGAAGACACTTCATCGGCTAGGTTCTTGGTTTCTCCAGAGGACCACGTGGCGCTTCGGGTCACAATCAAGTCCACTTCAGGAAGCTTCTTCCTGGATGCTGCCGAACCCAATGACACTACTGTGGTACCTTGAGGGATCTTTCCTGACAGTCTCTCTGGAGACGAATGTGCTATTGTGTATTCGATAGCGGGCAACAAGTTGAACTTGGAAAGGTACGGTGCCACCCAGGAGACCATCAGGCAGTCGCTCCCTTGAGCAGCAAATTCCAGTACTCGGAGCTTCTTCGGGTTGGTGTTTTCGAGCACGGTATCAAGGAGAAATCGGAGAGGATCTTCCTCGAAAAGAGCAGTGTTGAGTAGATCGGTTTCCAAGTCTTCCTTGAGTGCAGGCAGAGCTGACTTGATATACGCTGCAATGGTAGTGTCAGTGCGATCTTTTTGCTCATGGATAGTGTTAAGAAAGCGCAGGAGGGCATGGTTCTTATCGGACCCGTTAAGATACTGGCTGACAACGTGCTCTGGAACGTTACGGACGGCGCTCATAGCGTCACGAAGAGAGCAGTTGCTCTCGCAGAAGTCGTTGAGGGCTTGCCTCGCGACGTTGCAGCAGACTTCAACGTATTCACGTGTGAGAGACTCTCTGTTGTCCTTGCTTTCTTTGTTGTCCAGGTATGGCACGAAGCGATACTCTTCGACGAGCGGTGTCGGTTGATCGGCGCCGTTGTCGATGGTATTGGTCTTTAGACCTCGTATGACGACACCTCCAGCGCGGCAAGTGTCTGTGATGTTATTGCAGATGACTTCCACGCCTGTGCAAAGGAGTAAAGAGAGGAGCGTGGTTGAAAAATATGCACTTGTAAAATTGTTTACAATTTCAACATTGTATATGTGAGGGGTATCGAGAGACAGTCGTTAGATGATGAACTCGGCTTTGGATAAAACCGTACGTTTCATTCGTATTTAATTTCTATTTCCTGGATATGAAAAGCTGCTACTGTTGAAATATGGGACAAAATAGTATTTGTTTACTTAAGTAACTTGATGAATAGTTACTTCAACAATACATATTTATATTTGCGCTGATTGCGCGCGTAGTTAGTATGTGTAGCAGATTCATCTATGCTTTTGTTAACCTGTTTTGTAGGTAACCTAAATTGCTAAATGTTAAGGTGTATGCACCTCGAGGCTGAAAAGTGTCGAACGAAAAAACAGGCAACATCATTATTGCGGCTATTTCATTGTGATAGCCTTTGTGGGCGGGCGCAACGCATGTTCATTGCATTCTTGAGTTGAAAGCACCCCGCACACAGTGTCTGAAGAAATCGTGATTTTTTTTCTGGAACAAAATTGCGCCATCGAATATGCAGCCCATTTCGGCGTGAAACGGCAAATACGCAAGCGCATAATTGATCAGTCGTTCCGCAAACGAATCACGTACACAGCGCTTAAAACTGGCACACCTTTTACTAATGCAAACACCTTGTGCTTTAGCTCGACATATTGAGGAAACAACCGAGTTACATGTTTATTGCATATAAATGTCCCTGGTGTCGATTTCTGCGATCATCTTTTGGCATTCTTTTTCGCCTGCTTTTCTTGTTCAGAACAGCAGGTTAGTGCACAACCATAGCTCGTGCCGTTTCTTAAAACCGCACTTTGTCTCCTTCTGTTTATATATAAGTGACAGTAAGCTTGTAATGAATAATCACTATGTTCTCTCACTTGAACACACTTACATTTAGCCACCATCATGCTTATATATGCCATTTCGGAAAGTAATGCTCACCTGTGTCACCAGCCTTCTTGATCACTTCAGCGTGAACGTAGGGGTCGAAGCGGCAAAATTCAATACTCGTAGGCATGCGGAGTACTCGAGCAGGGCTTTTGAACATGACGTACTGTATCATGCTGTCGACGAAGATCAACCAGTTCTCCTTCCATTGGAGCTTTCCCCGCGGCTCTGATCAGAAACAAATAAGGAAGCTAGTGTTATTTAACGCAGCGTACAAGAAACGTTAAGACATGTCAAAACTTGTTCCTGCTCATTCAAGAATATTGAACAGCCTCTCCGTGACGCCAGCTTTGACACGATGCCAGACTACCGGTCAAGTCGGCTCATGCAAGTAACTTGCAGCACAAGACAAATGCACGAAGATATCCACGTTTGTATGCTACATTTGTGTCTGTCGTCTTCCGTTTGCGTTGCGCGGAGTACACCTGGAGCACACGTTGACTAGCGTAGTGGTCTGTATTGGAGAAAACAGGACCGGATAGGCGAAGACAGAGGAGGGAAACACTGGCAACGACAGCCCCACGTTTTCGGCAGTTTTAGCTATGTTATAAATTATTTGAAAACCAAGAATACGAAAACATATCAAACACATTGCGTTGGGTGAGGTTCAGAACTACTTTCTCCAGTGCAAGTTTACATGTACTCCTTGAACGCATAGTAGAAGCGCTCACACTGAGCTTTCGGTAAACAAAAAACAGAATCGTGGTGATATGAAAATGTGACGTTATTTACATAAAGGGCCATAAAAAAAAAAATTAGGCACATTCTAGTGCAAATACTTGTAGGCACTAAACATAATGGGGTAGCCGCAGCATATATCTCCACGTGACAAATATACAGCGCCTTCAATGTTAAACCTTGAAATAGGTTAATAAAAATGCAAAGCCAGCTACACAAAACTTTCTTGTATAGGTGGTTTATCCGCTTAGGCTGTCAGAAGTATCGCAAACAAGAAGAGTACGACAGAAACATGTTAATTACCTTTTTTTTTTATTTCGCGGCTATAGTATATGCTTATATAACATTTTTCAGATAATTGCAGTCCAAGCCCACTTTGTTTTGTTTGATTCTGGAAGCAAGCATATGATCCGAGATATTCATCATAGAATTTCATTCTCAGTACGCTAATTTGGCATTCAGAGGCGCAAGTCGCAATACGAAGACAAACCCCGCATGTGGCGCAACTCATTCCACATAGCAGGCCAGTCTAGAATCCGGGCGGAACTGATAACAGCTCCGCCCCTGATGTAGGCTGGTAGAAATAAGGCTGGCATCCGTCGTTCTTTCATAATGAGCTGCGTCATAAAGCGTTCAGATTGAGTTCAGATTGGCACCGCCCATTGCGAAATTACTGTACTGAGCGCTAAATTTGATTAAATATACCTCGGAGAACGTTTTAGAAGTGCAAGAAAATGAAATTGGTTTCGAATGCGACTGTCTTCAGGTGCACAATACAAACGCACAACGTAGTCGCTCAAATTTCCAAAAGCCAATCTCCCGACTCTCGTCAATTATATGTTTGCCCATTCCTCTCGTCCACGAAACTGGTGTCCGCCCAGGCGCATAAACCGCCCGCGTGGGAGCAGCATTTACGCAGCCGTAGCGATCTTATTAAAACAGGTGGTAGCGCGTTTTCTTATTTCTCAGCTCTTAACGCACGGGCGCGAGCTGAAGTTTCTTTTTTCGCTTTCGGTCAGGCTGACAGCAAGCAAGGCTGTGGTCCACGCGCACCACAAACGAATGTCTCACCTTGTAAGCCTGCCTGCGTGATGCCTCGGAAAGCCCCTTGGTAGTCGTAACCGCGCACGGTGAGCTCCTTGTATATGTCCTCGGCGTCGAGCTCGTAGGCTGTGCTCTCGGCGCAGGTCGCCGGCAGGTCCGTGTCGAACGCCGAGGACCCACTTTCGGCAACGCGAATGCAACCGCTTGCCGCCACCGCGCCGCCTTCTTCGCACACCTCGAACTCGCCGGAGGAGTACATGATGGTCACGACGAGGCGCAGGGTACCTGGTCACGTGCGCGAGAAATTCTCGTTAATACTTTCAACCAAGTCCACTGCCGCTTCCACTTATATACTAGAATGACGTTTGAAGCAGCGCATAATTACTGCTCAAAGGAGGACTGGCGTGAGCTTTCTTTCTATATTATTCGGGACGATATGCTGCAAGGCATAAAGAATAACAGAAGGTCAAGCATCGCACACGAATGCAGCCAGAAGGAACGCGTGCTGTTCTTTCGGTGATGTGTTTTTTTTCTTGGTGACCAAAGTCATGATATTTAAACATTATTACTATACAACGTAAGCAAATTTTACGCCCCCCCCCCTTGTGACATCACGATATGATCAGTGACGCCAGTCCTACCATTTCGCGACAAACATCGGTATGAAATTAACACATGTCAGAAAGTTCTTCCGAACATTCACACTTTGTTAGATCATTGGTTTACATGCAAGGTGCATGGGGTAAAATTTTTTTCGCAACTTTGAATATATGTGCCAGTAGGCCTCTAGATGGGACGCTTAACTGGATTATTGTTACGTGCAAGGAGGCACAGGAATGGCCTATATACAGGTATATTCACAAGCGTCTATGCAGGTAACACCGCCCAGAGCTAACAGGCCCCGCCAGATTGTATAGTCGTCATCCTCAGCGTCCTTTCAGTCACGTTAGGCCTGCTCTCAGTCAATTAACTAATTTATCCGTAGCTATGTTAGGATGAGCCGGAACACGGTACGACGGTTTTGCAGTACCAAAAGTGCCACTCTCACAGAGAGCGGAAGATTCGGGGAACAGAAAAGAGGCAAGAAGAAAACGCAGGTGGCGACACCACCGGAAGTTTCAAGCACTAGCTTCATACCTTCATATCACGAGCATCATACCCTCTCCCCTTTAGAAGAACCCCACCTATATATACTGTGAAGAGGAAAGCATACGTCGCCTTGAAGAAGACAAGTCCACTTGTCGAAACGCTCGCTGCTGCATTCACCTTGTTCACATTTTGGTAAGCACTAGCTCAGTGTCACGTCACGGATCGTGGCACCGTTTTTTTCTCTGGTTGGCTACAGCAGATTGTTGAAGAGCTAGCTTGTGTCTGGTTGGAACAAGAGACTCAATCTAACAAGTTCCGAGAATATTACCTTCGACGCAATGAAAAACAGCCCAAATGCGCGAAAATGCTTTCAAGTGAGTCAAATCAAGCTGAAACATTGGTATTGAGGTTTAGCCACAAAGTTCAAACTAAGGAACACCTTAGCTTTCCTGTCTTCTGCTATTAATTCACTATCCTCTGCCACAATAGGACTGAGAGCTTGGAGAGGATGATTCACTGATATTTTATTTAGTGTTTTCCTGCGCTGTTCACGCGGCATCTGAGGAGCTATTCTTATTTGAAAAAACACACCAGAGCAATTTTTTTTTCGTACTGGCAGATATTTTTGATGTATTTTGTGGAGTGAATTTGTCGTGGCCGGAACACAATCACGACCCACACGTTCAAGTTGGAAGCGCTAATTCGGAGCGCTGTTTACAGTGACAGAAAATGGCCGATAGCGAATTACAAAACCCAATAGATCTAGATTTTCCATCGTAGTTGGGAATATGTTTTAAATTGAAAGATATATTTACCTTTCCAAAGTAACGAGTGCTTTAAAAGGTCTAATTATCTCCTATGCTTCGCCAATACGGTGCTGCAATTATGCATTCATTGGTTGTAGGTGCCTTGTAGCGATAAAGTGTGTCCTCCCAAAAGTAACTTGGGCAGGACATGTGCACGGGATCGAATCCCGGCCACGGTGGCCTCATATGTCGATGTGGGTGAATTGCAGAAACACGCGTGTACTTAGATGTTAGGTGCACACAAAAGAACTCCAGGTGGTCCCAATTTATTCCGGAGACCCCCACTACGGCGTGTCTTATAATAAAATCGTGGTTTTTGCACGTAAAATCAAATACTTCAATTCCGCGTCATGTGGCCTCTTTTCCATGCTTAAGCCATCTTACGTTGACTCACACGCCGTACTCTCACAGCATTGTGTTCATTGCGTTTCTCCGTGCACCTCGCTTATATTCCTGTCACGTAATATAATGGAATGTGGACAGGTGGGTGAAAGTTGCGTAACATTATTCTGTGCCACTGCAGCCTGCATTGAGTTCAAGGTGGTGGACTGATTATTTCGGAATTTTCGTTGGCATAGTCGTTGTTGCACAGTAAATGAACCTTGATATAGCGTGCAGCTACTCAAGGACGCGTTGTTTTACTAAAACGTAGCCGGTCACACAAAATACACACAGAATAATTATTAGCTGCAGACATCTAGAGAACAGCGAAAGAAATATGCTGCTATAGGTGTGTAAACGCTACATGTCGAGCATCCCGTCGACCATTGTGACGCGTTCACTAAAGTGGTGGTCCGTTAAACGAAACAGTAAAGTCAGATGGAGTCTGCATTGAGTATGCAGAGGTTTCAGTTTACTCGCACAGCAACGTGGGCCGTCTTCTCTCAGCAACCATAGGATAGCATAAGTGGGCCGGATGTGTACGCCATTTTGCGAACACTGGCCGCAGGATTTCTATGCTCGCGGTACGCAATAGTGTATATATACAGATACGCACAACTTCCTTTCTCTCTCTCTCTCTCTGGCCACATACCCGTATCAGGCAGGACGACGTTCTTGTGAAGTTTGACATTCTCGAAGATGACGGGCACCTCCTCGATAACTTTGCCGCGACGTCTACTCAGCGATTTCCACGTGAGCACCAGGTGACCACCCACAGGGAATGTCGCCTCGCCACAGAGCCGATGCCCAGCCAGGTAGGCCTCGTCCTCGTTTCCGCTGATGTCAATACTCACAATATCATCCTTTCCCTGTGCGTGATAGAGCGACACGTTACCACACAGTGATCACCGCACTGTATGTTCCAAGTTTGAAGAGGATTACGTTAGAACCATATGAATCTAACATATACAATGAACAAAAGGATGACATAGGGAAAAACAGATATCATATTTAAGTAAAATTCAGTAACGTAATGACATATCGAGATGAATCTCAATGAAACTAGTCAGAAAGATCACTAGCTATGGGTGGCAGTCGAACCCATATCGTCCGCAATTTACGCAGGCGGTGTGGTGCCTTTTCGTAAGACTACCACGGCGCCTGTCCTGCCGTCTACCTCCTTGGGGATTTGCCCACGTGTACAGTATTACCCCGTTATAGGGTTATCGAATGCAAATTACGGCCCTAAAGGCAGTGTTGTTCACCATTCATTCTGTGATATATGTATAAACTGGCAGAATTGTTTTCTTCTGAAGTACGGTGCATTTCATCGAACTTATTTCTGTTCAAAACAGGTTTAGTAGTACAAGCGGCCGCATTTTGTAACGTTACGTTTATTTTCGCCTTTGGTCACGTGTCCCGCCAAAGTAACGGGTTTCCTTAATGTTTCCAATGACACACGACTGCACGTGACCAACTATGGGTGAACAAGAGAAGCCGCAGCGATAGCAACCGTTTCGGCAATTCTTCGTGTTTTGAACAATAAAAGGTGTGTGATACATGACGTCACCTACGCGTTTCTGGCTATAAATTGCTTCCGGCGCATGCGATTAGCAAATAGACAGCTTTCAAATATTCGTTTTTTTTTTATCCAGAGGGAGAGCCGTCGCTGCGGCGTAGATTTGAACGTAGCGTATTGCTTTCGTTGACAACGTTTATATGTATCCCATGCTAAAAACTCCTGCGGGAGCTTGTTGGGTCGCACACACAGCAGAATTACGATGCGGCAATTTTTGGCTCTTCGTGCTACGCGGCCTGACACCCAACTGTGGCACTCTGATCACAGCTCAAAAATGCTAAGCGCGATTCACGTTCACATGTTTTGGCCAGGGTTTAAAGAGACTACGGCGTTACCTCTTACACCCATTTTTGTATCATCTTATTATCACACAGCCACGAGCAAAGTGTTACAGTCATCGCATAGGACGTGTCAACATAATGATGACATAATGATGTCGAAGATGATGATATTTATTGGCATCCTCTTTGAAACGGGGCGGGCGCGAATGATCATCTAGCCTGCTTGAATCAATGGAGTTTTACTACATATATCGCTATCTCTCCTTTTGCCTATATGATCTAGATCTTAATTTTAGTATTTCAATCTTCTCTCACTATATTGTACCATTGCCTACGCTGGCAATGACTCCCGATCTATCAATCTCTTCGCTGCATTCTTTCCCAGCAATATTCTAATCGTCTCTCACTTCTCTCGACTGCTCACTAGTTAATTCTTTCACCCTCTTTGATGTCAACGTTTCTGGGAGTATTGGGTTCGCAACATTCCGAACACTTGTAGCGCCAACGGCCGTCACGCGGACGCTGTTGTAACCATAGCAGTGACGCCATAGCCTCCGAGATCGAAGCACTCGCCTCCCGATTGCGGACGCCGTCAACAGGTTGAGAAAATTTGGCAACCATACCGGGCGAACTTCCTTTACGTAACAGAAATGCTCTGCTGCGGTTGGACGCCACACTGACCCTCAAATCGAATTTGAGGGTTACTCCCACTTTTCGTGTTTATTGAACTTCGTGCGACTGGTATATTGGGTTTGTGTGACTCAGATAGCATGATTAGTTTTATTGGGTTTGTGTGACTTAACTAGCATGATTAGTTTTATGCTTAGTTTTTGACATGATAAGAAATCGTCTAGAGCAATAACGGTTGGTGTACTCAAGTGTTACAGGGATCGCTTAAATATTTTGAGGCATCAAAGCAGCATTGCATATAGGATGCGTTCGGGAATGCAGCAGGGATCTCGCACAAATATTCTGTGGCCGATTCGATTAATATAATAGGTGCCAAGGAAACCGACGTACAGTTGATGCTGAAGGAAAGAAATCAGAAAATTTGCAGGCATAGAAGGACCGGCCGACATGAGGCAAGACTAAAGAGAGATTGTGACTAGAGGTATCGTTCTGTAGTGTGCACAGAGAGATGATGAAGAAAGCTCACGCAAACTAGGAAATCATGCGTGGCGCCACAGTACAATTAGAATTAAACCCTCTTGTAAATATTAGCAAAATGTGTGCGAATTGGTTAAACATATCCAAAATCTTGGGCATTAAAAGTGCGAGGAACATTTTTGAACTGATTTCCAATTCGTAACACTGGGCTTCCTTATAAACCAAGTAAGGGAATTATATGAACAGGAATTTATCGAAGCATTAACATAGTATATGGGTACAGCTGTATTTTTCAAATATGGCAAACAAATCCAGTCGGCTGCCAAATAATGATCACGCCAGCACCTTGCTAGCAAGCTGATGAAAACTTACAATTTGTTCAACTCTGTTCTTTAGGCAGCACTAACCCTAGATTTTTTATTTAAAAAGAAATTAATATAGCGATTCTTTATGAAAGTGAACAATAGCAGCAGGTACCAATACATTTTATTCAGCAGGAAAGCTGCTTTTGTATTTTATAATTTTCGATGACTTGACTATTACTAAAAAGTTAAATTGGCAACATTTCTATGAATATACCTAATCTTTTCTGGCACAGTACTCTATCCTCACGGCCAATCTTTTGGCTTTATGACAAGAAGCAAGCCTGAGAATGCTACTGGCCAAATTACTTTCGCAGGTCAAGCTAGTAATTTGATTTATTTGTCGTACCGAATACGACTGTTGTGCGCTCTCTCAAAAGCATCAAAGCTTGCTATTTCGCAAGAAAAAAAAAAAAAAAACGAAAAGCGAAAAATGCGTGAAACCTGAAATGCAAAACCTGAAACCTGAAACGTGAAAAATGACTTTCACATTGCAGGTTTCGTTTAGCAGAACCATATTCTGGGCCTCTCTTGCGCACAGTCACTTCTTTTATTTTTAACTTTTCTTTATTGTATTAGATCATGTTCGAATTCACCGCATATCTTAATTACCGAATTGATAATTCCCAGCATATTTTCACATTGAGACCTTCAGTTATTCGACGCTTTGGATAATTTGGTCAGATTTGTAACCCTCTTCTAAAGCAAAAATAGGCACAACAGCAGCAAGCAGGAGATTTCAGTGCAATTCAGTGCTAAGGAAAGATTGCAGGCCAGAACATTCACACCCTTCGGCAAAGTGTTAAGATTTAAAAGGTAACGTGGAAGTTCTGTTTGCAATTATATCAGGTAGCACGCCTAAAAGAACGGTATTTGGACGAAATACATTGCTGTACCAGTGCAAAATCTGCATACCTTATTTGTGTTTTTTTTTGTTTATACGTATGCCGGGTTGTTCGGGTCAATTCATTTGGTCGCAGTCTTCATAGCCCAGAAAGTCATATAATATGGCGTCCTGCTCAATCTAGCGATTCGGAACATTGATAAATTGTTTGTGTGAGTGCGCGCACACGGAAACATTGTCGCGTAACTGCTGACTCACCTCTACGAGGGTAGGAACGTCTTTCCACGATGCGACGGCCCACTGCTGCGTGTGGTCCCAACTGACCAGGTGGCCAATATTCGGTGTGCCGCGTGGCACTGGCCACGGGACGGGCGGGTAGAGTGCGGATGGGTCCATCTGCACTCCCAGAGTGTGGAGCTTGCCCAGGGAACCCAAGAAGAAGGAGTGGTTGTCCGTGTCTCTCTTCATCAGGCCGACGCAGGAGGCGCCAGAGCCCAGTGCACGGCGTAGAATCGACTGCGGACAGTTCGCTGCTTTAACGACATTCGCGGAGTTCCTGGATGCCATCGGTATTCAGTTTCGCTTTTAAATACGTACAGAAAATTGTGGGGAGCGAACAGGCAAAGGAGCGCTGGAGAGATCAACCAGACGCGCATTCGGTTTGCTACCGTATATCGTGAGAGCGCAGTTAAGGCAGGCAGAGAACCGGAGAAAGACAGAGGAAGGCAGGAAAAGAAAGGCTAGCGGTGCGAACACGTTGGCACAGACCTATGCCTACGTATCAGGCCTATGATCGGCTACTGAGGCCAATGAATTCTAGACAGTTTAAAAATTCCTTAGTCGTTTCACGGGCCCGCAGCCTATGATTCGTAGTTCGATACAAGTTTCTTACACTTTATTTGGGAATATATTATGGACATTGTAGGTGTTTCTAGCGTCTAATGAGACAAAGAAAACCTAGAGTATTTGAAATTGCAACAGGACAATGTGGACACTCGCTGTAAACAGACATTATTGACAGGCAAAATTCGCCAGGAAAGCGATGTGGCAACGGAAAGAATGGTTCAAATGGTGGTACATTCGTTATACCGGCCTCATAGCCGGTCGTGAATTGGAGCCACATTGCTTTCGGCAATGCGCATTCCAGAGTGATGTTGTATCGAGATTGTAAGACACCATTCCCGTAGTCTGATGCGACGCAAGCTCTCTGTATCGAATGACTACAGCGTTGGCCATGATACTACACATCAAGAGCCTCTGTAGCCGAGTGATGACTCGTAAGCTGTAATCAACCCATAAATCGACCTCCAGGAAAAATAAGGTGCAGAGCAGCTGGCGTCAACAGTTTCAGGGGGTGTTTTCTTGTAAACTGTGCATTTCCAACAAGGTTACTCCTTGCACTCCCCCCCCCCCCTCCCCCACACACACACAAGAAAGACGGAATGAAGGATTTAGTTTCTGTACACTAGTACAGACATAAATTAACACTGCAGGCTAAGTGCCGAGGCCGTGGAATTGTCAAGTATACTTCTCAAACCTTACGCGGCGTAAACTTATCACAAGTGGCTATGGCGACTGTGAATGTAATTGAAGCTCTATGCACGAAAATATGCCCATACTCGTTCTTACCAGCAGAAGGCAATGAGGCGCGATCTCGACCACAATGGCGTCTCTAGGCACGTGTCGCAGGGCCTCGCAGAAGAGCACGGGTGAGACGAGGTTGTTGACGAAGTACTCGGCCGAGCAGTGCTGGGCGATGGGCTCCTTCCAACGGCTCTCGGGAGCGGATGAGCTCACCCAATTCTTTCCGCGGGGCTTTGGATCCAGCACCACCTGTTTCAAGCACGCGAGAAAAAGAAAGGCTGGTTGATCCTATTGACGAATGCTGGTGACGTTGCTGGCTGGCATGATTAAACGTTGTTACATTGCACTGCACCAGACCAAACAGACGAGAACACGAAATGAGCATGGCGGGCGCTGCATATCAACTGGATTTACTAAACAAAATCATACGTGCTTAAGAGAAGCACATTTGTGGAAGCATTTGAGAATGTATGACCCAGCAATGAAATAGCCCATCACGCTGGCGTACCGCGGAGGGAAAGCGAAAACCGAACTTATTCTGGTTGACCTCCCTGCCTTGCATTTCTCCCGTTAGCTCTCTTTTACATATGTTCAATTTCTTTATTCAAAATTCGAATCGAAGTTGTGTCGAAATACGGTTCTCGAATCTCGTTCAAATTCGAACTTTAAGCTCGATAACAAGACAATCGAGCTGAAAACGCTTTGTTTATGAGAGATCACCTGAGAACTGATAGCGCATTCGAAACGTGCTTGCGAGATCAGCAATGTTATTTGATCGCGTCGTTTACAACTTGCGTACATCTTTCGCAACAATCGGTGGTCGGAACAAACTCTTTGCCGTGCCCCGCTCGAGGTTAGATCAATCAATTACATATATAACGAATTTGAAATGCTGAATCATTTCGCCAAAGCTGGACATCAGAAGGCATATTGGTATTTCGAAGCGACAAGGACTATGTTTAAGAAATCTAAGATTAAGCGTCACTACCCTCTCATGGTTATACATGAGCAAGCAGTTAGCTCTGTTAAACGAGGCATAAAACTCTTTGCGATGCGAGACTACACTGTCAAGCGTGAACACACCCGTTTCTCGCAAATAAAACATCTGTCGATAAAACGCCATTTGGTCTCCGGGAAGACAGGATGGCTAGCTCCGTCTTGAAGATTGAAAGCATCTTCGCTGCGGCAACAATATGGTTTGTACAAAAAAATTTTGAAGGTCACCCTGGGTTTGAGATTCTGCAGCTACCAGACATGGGTATGATGAGAGTAACATCAAACTTCAAAATTGTGCATTTCACGTTTGTTGGAAGCTATCACAGAAATGTGATGTGGATTTGACATTCACAAATATCTGATCGTCAAATCTTAATCCTTTCTCAGAAATCTAGGAGAACTGTAAATTGAATAGGTGAACTTGAAATGATTTCAGTGTGCTACAACCATCGCTTAGTGGCTATAACCGAGACCTGGCTGAAAAGAAACTTCGGTGATCATGAAATTATTCCGCCTGGTCCCTGCATCTATCTTCGGGATCTCGGCTCACGTGGCTGGGGGTGTCACAGTGATTGTTAGAAACAAACGTGACATGTGGTGCAACAAATAGAATATTATGATTGTTTCTAAATACTTCACTGGGCGATTTATAGCATGTACTCTGGTCGACGTAGAGTGCACCAGATACTGAAACGTCATTTCTTCCTAGACTGCATGATCATTAACTTGAAATTACAAATGAAATATTATAATAATAGAAAATTTAAATTTGTCCTCGATTAACTGGACAAATTTGGCGTATGATGAATCAGAAAAACGCAAATGCAATTCTATCTTAATATTAGGCTAGCTTTGAACGTCGGACAAATTGAATGGGAATACACTAGAGAGTGTACTTTCCGAACTCTTTTTTTTTTTTTGTCATTGACGCCATTTCCAATGGCTTTATTGCGGTTGAGGCGGGTATTTCTTATCATCAGTTGTTATCTTTTTCTTGGTCATATAACCGTGGTACAAAGTGCACTCAGCGTAATGTGACCAATGTTAGGATTTTGAGTATAGTATGACATATCAAGTATTGACTACTTGGAGAAAACACTTCATATCTAGGTTAGTTTTCCAAACGTTCATACCTGATATAGTTGCATCTTAAGAAAAACTCCAGCAAAGCTCAGCTTACTGGTATACCGTACATATGTCAGGCCTAAAATAGAGTATGCTTCCGTGATTTGGGACCGGAAAGTAAACCGGATATACAAATGCTAGAGATGTTACAAAAGAAAGCTGTCCGATTTCTTTTTTGGATATGGAAAATATGCTATGTAGAAATGCATGATTTCATAGTTATTTAGAAAGGAAAAGGAATGTGAAATTCTTCAGTAATTTTCTTTATGTATATCACAATACGCAGGCCATGCTGGGTCAAGGAGGCGTGGAATATGATAAATATGTTGTACGAAATTCGGGTACCAAGTATAAGGCATTAATTAGTTCATACGCACATTAAAAAAGTGTTGTGAATTGTTCAATGTATAACGCTACCTCTTGTTGGTAACCCTCAGATTGCAAAATCGTAAATCCGTTTGAATCGAGAATAACAAAGTTGAAGCAAATTTATCTAATATTCACCATTCCCTTGCTGGTATGAACGTAGCGTTCGCATCACGCTTACAGATTTGCGCCAAAGTTCTCTGTTGTAGTTTGTCTTTCTTGCAGGAAACTCCACGGCAGAGGCCGTTGGTCAAGATTGCGACACATTCTTTGTCCGTATCAAAACTCCGTTTACTGTGGATTCTAACGGCAGCTGCCTTGGGCACTGCTCCTTCATCGCTCACCTCTTTATATTCTTTGAGCAGCGCAGGCCCTACGCATCGCATATGAGTGCTGTGGAAGGCCACATTCATGGTGTTCACAACGCGAGCGAACAATTTCTCCTCTTGCAGCTCCTTCACCAGGTCGAAAATGGCGTCCTCCGGTCCAGACACGGTCACGGAATCCTCGGCGTTGTGGCACGCAGCTTCCACACCATTGCGGCCACGCCTTTTTGCTTCTTCCCATGTCAACCCTGCATAGAGAAAGCCACGGGGAATGCACCGTCATCGGCTATAGGTGATGACTTCCCATAAGAAGATGCCTTAGATGGCCGGGCTAACACTAGTTTTTCGTTCCGAATGGACGCAAAATGCAAAAATTATCTTTTTTGGAAGCAACCGTTGAACCGGGCTGAATGAAGTTTTTTCAACCTAAGAATGGTAGCTAAGTACAACGAAATGTATCAGGGGAAGAACATGAAATGTAATGAAAGTGGGAAACTTGAGATAAAATTGAATTAAGAAAATACCATCTGTTAATGTACATCATAACCACGCATCGAAGCTCTGTAAACTGCAACTATTAAGATGTCTGAAGAGACCAAGTGTCACGAATTAGTAAAATGCTTATGCGAAATCGCTCAGTTGCTTAACCGAGTTTTTGGAAAAGGCTTATTTCCAAATGAGTGGGGTATTCAAGAGCGATCTATGATAAATTTTGACCGCTCTCGACGTCGTAACTAAAGCTGTCCAGAGTATTAGAATATGTCTGGTTTTATTGCCTACGTACAATTTTGATTGCTGGCACATTTGGAATTTTCCGGTTATCGGTGCCTTTGGTTAAGAGTATGAATGCGTGGATGTATAATGGCTCGCGCAAATCACTAAGTTCGAGCCTTTCCCTTTCAGTGGAACAAAGCTAATAAAAATTCCTTGCATTGACAACCTGCAAATTAAGGTTCGTGTTCTCATTCGTATTTATGAATAATATAAGGCATGCCCGTGACGTAGAGCTGGCCGTTAGGTGGCCTGCAATGGTATACTTTACCATGGAGCATTCTCGGCGTCGCTGTCGGCACGACTGAGACTTGGAACGATTCGATCACCTTTTCCATTTTGCTTCTTAGTGAAATTTTGTGTGTGTTTTGCGTACTTACATGAAAAGTTAGCGCATAGGATATTTGTAGTGTTCATCCAGTGTAGTCTCTGGAAGCGACCTTACATGCCGGGATGTATCCCGTAGAAATGTAATTTTGGCTACTTGACACTCTGAGTTATCACCCTTCGCTGTTCTTTTCCTTTTGTGTTTTGCTTTTCCTCCTTCAAAAGGAAATTTACGTGTGCTGATCGCCTTCGTCTGAAACACATGATCAAACTGGGGTGAAACGTTCGTTGTCGACCAATCGCGCGCCGAACTGGCTCCCCTTATGGGAACACACACGATCATCATTTTTAGAATCGACACTGCAACATTGTTGGTTTTTACAAGTTCCTCTAGGCTGCACGCAACTTTGCGAACACGGGCCCCAATGCTTACCTACAGCGGCCATGGCTCCTCTTGGGAGATTTCCTACATCGGTGCATCGGCCGCGCCAGTAGGCGCACAGCATGGCCTGCTCTGCGGTGAGGCCCCCGTCGGCGTACCCACTGGCGATCTCTCCCAGCGAGTGACCCACGATTCCGTCGGGTCGAAGTCCGAGAGCGTAAATGACGTCGACGAGCGCCACCTGTGCACGGACGGTGAACCACTCGTTTTTTTTTTATATGATATAAGGAGATGTTGGCGCCCAAGTTAAGGCGCTGACTTCTCCTTAGCTCTTGGACGGGTATGGTCTACAACATACAGGGTTCAAGATTGCACATCAAATAACCATTTCATACAAGCACCAGACATTGTCAAACAACGTTTCCACAGTAACACTATGGCGTAAGAAATATATGGTACATACAAGTTAAATGGCCCCACAGTTGTGTAGAAGGAAGTCTCAAAAATATTAATGATAATGTCGCCTAATAATACAGTTTCTTGTCAGCGGGTGGTACATATATTGTGCAAATGCATTATCACATGTAGTCACACCAGAACAGTCAACATAACATATTCCATAAACACATACACATATACAACGACATTGAAATGAAAGGAGCACTAAAAGTTAATAACAATGCCGCTGTCTTCGAGAAAGGTTTTAATGCTTTTAAAGCGCTTTCCCGCAAGGCTATTCTTAGCTAAGGACCCAAAAGTTTCTTTAAACTGACAAGTGTGTGGTCTGATGTAATTACGGTTGATTTAAGTCGGCGTATTGGTGTGTCGTGATGTGGGCAATCTAGAACGAGGGGATGTACATCTTCATCTACAAATTCACAATCACATTCGGGGGTTTCCGCACGGCCGATATTATGTAAGGAATGTTTTGTGTTGGCAGTGCCTAGCTTTAATCGATGAATAAGGTTTTCTTTATTTTTGTCTATTGTCAATGAAAATTTGAATTCAATAAAGCGAGCAATATGATACACATGCGAGCTCTTAGAATTCTGGTCAAACCAAGTATTTCTACACATTCTGAAAGACGTTGTCTTATAATGCAGCGTACTTCATTATTTGGTGTTGGGAGCGGAACCACATCATCATTGAGGTGTGCTTGTCGTGATGCTTCATCGACTGCTGTGTTGCCCGGAATGTTACAATGCCCTGGTATCCATTGGACTGCTATTTCATGCTTCGCTTGGCGTGCCTTTGTGAGGTCTTTATGTGTTTCGTGTATTATACTATCACTGATTGTTTTCACTTTTGTGCTGCAGAGTGATGACAGCCGCTTGTGAATCGCTGAAATTTTGCGCAGACAAGAAGCACGAAAGACACAAGGCAGCTCTGACAGTGCTTTCTGTCTTTATCGTCTTGCGCTGTCCCTTCAACATACTCAACCTGTACCAACTTGCCGAAATGTCGATTCTTCTAATGCATGCGTGCGATCGTGGCTTAATTGTTAGAGCACCCGGATCCTGTGATCGACGGCAGAGGTTTGACTCCCACATCTGAAGCAAGTTCCTTTTTTAAATGCTAGGCGAGAAGGGACCCTAAATACCTAGTGCAAAGTTCGGAAAATGAGGCAAGGAATGCTTCGCATTAGAACACCGAATCTCAGCGGAGAAAAAATAAACATAACCCAGGGAACGGACCACAATAACTTGGTCTTCGTGGACCGCGCAAAAGAAAAAGGTGCTAAAAACATTGAATTATACAGGTATAAAGAAAACCATGGTAGACACAAAAAAGCAAAAAAGAAGGAAATCAAAATAACGCAGTTTTACAATAATAATATAAAGAAGACATTTGCATATTTTTAGTTTTTTGCAACTTCCACGTTCGCATGAGTACTGTGCTCGAGTGAACGTACATTGAGCGTCATTTATTTGACGACGACCAAGTCTGACACAGGCGATCCGCAGGCATACACGAGTCAACACGGATTTTAGATAAAAATTGCCATTGTGAAACCCCTTACTCAAACCAGGACTTGCTAATGCATTCAAGGAACTTTCAGTTTTTTTTTACGTACACAGTGCACCCTAGAGCATAATTATGATTTTCGCGGTCACATACGTATAACACCACTGATTTTATTTAACGAAGACCAGCACGGAACTGCGACGATGACGATACACCTACCCACGGTACCAGGGTGCGCTTTTCCGCAGAGCATTCCATCACGTACAAGGATGTTGCGTTCCACATTACTTATCACCCACTATGGCCTTTGAATGCAAATTGACAGGTGTTCTTGATGCATCACACATTGATTACGTCGATACGCAGACAATACGTCGAAAGCTCGCTAACTCACCTGAATTGCTACGATGGAAACAAGGACATTCGCCACAGTCTCCTGGCCTCGCGGTTCGACGCTGGTCACCAGGTTGATGAGGTCGAGGCCGAAGTTTCTCGCGAGCAGGTCGTGCGATGTGTGGATGGAGCGGGCGAACACGTCGAACTGCATCATCTGTCTTGCCATGCCATTCCACTGGCAGCCCATGCCGGTGAATACAAACCACAGTGGTCTCTTTGCTGGGAGGACCTCCTCGACGACCTTGGTGACGGCCTTCTGTGAGCCGTCCACGGGAATCAAGGCGTAGCCACGGAAGGGGAACTGCTTTACGCTGGGCTGCCCTACTCGGTTCAAGAGGGCGTACGCGGAATCGGGGTAGGGTCCGTCGGCTTCCAGCCTGTCCAGAGTTTTCTGTCATGCAAATAGAGTTAAAAAAATCTTAGGCTTGACGCCTGTACACAAGTCTTCTGTAATATGAACGGAGGGTATGCTATGGTGGTGTTCTCATGCTTATACGTTGTAGTAACGTACGCATTGGGGTCTGCGCCACATCCACCCGTGGATGTAAGGTCGCAGTAAAACTGTGATCAAGAAGGCGTTGCAATGATTCGTCAGTTACAACAGAATTTATGAAAACTGCCGTGTGCCGTCACTCCGCCATCGAAATTTCCCCTTTTCAACCTTCTCGCAATGGCTAACAAGGAACAGCGAAATGACGTGATATGTGGAAGAAACGTCCTGATTTTCGCCAGTCGGCTATATTTTCATAATGCTGGTTGCGTGGTGAGTAGATGTTAGTTTCTAATGTGCAGGAAAAAAAGTTTTCCGAGCATACCAGAAAACCTGAGTACGAGTAAAACCCACTCTCAACGAGTCTTCGCTCCTTCCAGCCATGAGAACGAGCCTGGGAAGTTCAGGCTTTTCCCGGGTCATGGTGTCCACGTGCGGTCCCGGGTTTGACTCCAGAATGGCATGAACGTTGGTCCCACCGAATCCGAACGCGTTGATTCCAACCGGACCACCTTCGAAGGGCGTAACTTTGGAGATCACCTCGATGCTTCCGTCATGAAGACACGAAATGCTCGGGTTAGGATCCTTGAAGTGTAAGTTTGGCGGGATCATGCCTGCTTCCATGAGGATGATCACCTTGGAAATCGTGGAGATTGCTGCGAACAACAAATAAGAAAAACAGCATGAACCGGCCAGGTACCACTTTCTTGGATAAAGGACGTGAAAATAGTTAGATTATAGTAGAGCGAGAGACGAGATGAAATATTTATGGCACGCTAATGTGACGTTTGACTTCAGACTATAAGAAAGAAAACCGAAATTTCACCATGAATGACTCACAAAACCAACTTATGAATTACGCGACGAGGTGCAGTTTGCATTCGTATAAAATAATTTTCTTTCGTTCCTTCGAGGGGTTGAGTGGTGGTGGTCGGTTTGGGAGTGGGGCTCGTACATAACTAGTGTTTTGTAAGGCTGCACCAATTTTTCAGATTCCATGCGGCAGATAACGTAATTGTGACATTTTACTCGTGCTGCTTGGTTGGATTATCATTACTTGCATGATAGAGCATACTGGTAAATGTTGCTGATGATGAAAATACTATTAGCTTCAGCCAACAAGTTGTAATTGCGAAATAGAAGCAGGTCAACGGTTCAGATTTTAAAAGGTCAATGCCAAATTACAAATTGGCCACAGTTCTTATTATCACGGTTGAATAGGACATAACAGCAAAAGTTTGAAGAATAGCCTGAGCTGAAAGGACAGCCGTAAAAGTCAAAGCAGCCCAGAATTTTCAAATGAAATATTTAGCTCACGCGGTGCTATTCACAAATATTCCTGATGTCGGAAAACGTTTTCATAAAGAACACGGGGATATTTGACGAGGCGCTACAGCGGCCGCTATTGTCCGTGTCCACTATACCAACGACACTTCGTAATTCAGCAATTAATTAGCACCTCTGCTATCTTTGCACCCATTATGTAGGCCTCTCACAAGTATTTACGCTGCTGCAAAGTTTAAGCAGCATAGGTTTGCTCATCTATCGCTGGTGGCAATTTTAGGATCTGCCGCTTTTCACCCCAAGCAAGGAAAAACTCTTAAAAGCTCATCTTAGGCGCACCTACCACGTGAGCGTGCAAATGGAAAATGTGAAAATGACAAATTCTGACAGAAGACAAAAGAGGCTAGCACGTGTTTTCTCCGAAGGGTGTTCTTTGCACTTGCCTGTGGCATTTTTTTGTTTATACGTTCCTTCAGTTCGCAACACTAACACAGCGCATGGAGGGCCTTTAATAGGAATATCGTGGAAAGCTTCGTCCTGCAACAAGGAAACCTAACGACTGCATGGCACCCCTCCATCGGGTATCTGGGAGCATTCGTCGATGGAGACGGAAGAGGAACGATATGAATCTCTAAAGTAACAAAAAGAAATGCAAGCGATCACTTTACCTAATATGAAGTATTACAACAATGCAAGTGGGCAAGAAACCACGGGAAATCAGTGGAATCGTTCAAGCAGTCATTACTTCACGTCTACTGTTCGGTTGCAGATAAAACAACTTGACGTCAATACAAGCAGAACAGATTGAAAAATTACGTTGGAATGGCATGCGAATCATACAGGGCAACTTATGCACACGTAACCGGAAGACCTGTACATACACCGGAATTCAAATACGCCAAGATAACTGCAGTTTCACATGCCTGAAGTGCTTAAGGCCGCCGATAAGATTTTTAAAATAAATACGGTACATGAAATGAAAAAGTGTCATTCACCCGAATGTAGCACCAAACGCCAAAGAAAACCTAAACGGGATTCTCGGAAAGAAAATTCCGAAGTTGAGGAAGACATCGTCGTCGTCTGCGGAGACGCTAAAAACTAAATGAAATCGGACATTAAGAAAAGTTGTGGCGACAATCACTATATAAATATGAAGAGATTTAAACGAAAAAAGTTGTCAAATGAATGGAAAATTGGGCCTGCACTCTCCCGGTGTGGTTCTTTCTTTGCCCTTGTCGTTCACGCTGCCCGTTCATACGAAGAACTGTAGGTAACGTGAAGATGGAGACAAAGCGCTCAACTGCCGAACAACGGAAGCTTCCGTGCTTACAATTACACAAGTGGACTGATTTTCTTCAGGACTGTGCTTCCCGCTGCTTCTTACTGACGAAGAGAAGTCTTGACGAAACCCTGACTCAGTGTTGAAGAAGCTCTTGTTAGATCACAGTTTCTATCATGCTGAGACTTGCACTGTTTGGGACGAGAGCTACCTTGGTTGCGTGGTATAGTGGTTGAGACATTTGTATGGCAACTGATTAAGTTCAACTCTCGCCAGAATAGCGTTCACTGTATGTGTGGTCGGTAATAGGATGACCAGCTTTATACTGCGCCAATATCGCATCACCGCAAATGTGTCTAATTGGTAATCGAACCCTCCCACATGAAAGCTTAAATAGAATACTTTTGCACAAGTTTTTTATATAATTCTCATAAAACATATGCCGATCCCATATTCATTCTACATTACTTTAGCGAGCATCGTAGGGGAAACATAAGAGTCTAGGAAACATATGGAATGCTCAAGTTGGGACACATATATGTTTGTGAAAGCCACCTACACTTCAAAATTCCGAAGCAAACCATCCCAGGATGACTGCTGATAACAACAAAATTACCATAGAAGCAACGTAGCGACACACCGCATTCTCATCGCTCAAACGCGTCTTGTATAAGGCATGCACTGTAGCCGGGCTCCCCTCGCGCTTCTTTCGGGACACGCTTTGCCATCTAGCGGTGCCACCTCGAAGTCCGCGCTTTGCGCGTGTGCTTTGTATATTCAGACAAGATTGTCTAAATATATAGGTCGTGTGATAGATTTGGTTGCACGCAGCATAAACGTTCAAAAAATTATTTGTCAGATTAGCAGAGGCCACAGCGAGTGGCACAAGCCCAGTGACCTAAGCTGGCTTCGCAGTGGTTGGCTACAAACAGACAAACAGGATAGAGGGTAAACCTCCCGCTACCCCCCACCCCCCCCCCCCCCCCCAAAAAAAAAAAGAAAGTTGTAATGACAATAAAAATATCATTGCCTGTAAAAACTCCACAATGTCACCAAAGGTATTCAAGGTTTGTAATCTGCACGCGTGTGTATGCTCCCAGTACGACAAAGGCTTCGTTTCCATTGCTCAAAGCGAGACGTTGTCGCGGCTGTCTAACGTGAAGAGCGCGTACTGAATATTTTATAAAGAAATGCCGC
This sequence comes from Dermacentor andersoni, assembly GCF_023375885.2. Taxonomy (NCBI): domain Eukaryota; kingdom Metazoa; phylum Arthropoda; class Arachnida; order Ixodida; family Ixodidae; genus Dermacentor; species Dermacentor andersoni. Next base: position 115,922,989 of record NC_092821.1, on the reverse strand, counting down.
CTTACTGGAGGCGGCTTCGGCATGGCCCGCGTTGCTCTTGACCGCGCCAATTTTTAGGGGCCTCTTCCGCTCCGGAACGCAGAAGAATCTGCTGAGCGCCGCCATCTCCTGAGGGTCTCCCACCTTCGTTCCGGTGCCGTGGGCTTCGACGTAGGTGACCTTCAGTGGGTCGACGCCGGCGCCGGCGTACACTTCGCGAAGAAGCTCCTCCTGCCTCCTGCTCGATGGAACGGTGATACCTGCGGCATCCACACAGCCATTTGATGCTACATATTCCCATCGCCCCCTGTGAACATCGTTAAAGTATCTTCGGAATAGCGTCAATTGTGATGTACAGAATAGACCGTGATCATACGATATATAGAGTAGAATCTTCTTAAACGGAACCTCAAGGGACCGATTGAATATGCTCCTATTCGGGGGAGTTCCGTTTACTGAGTAAGGTGGTTAGAGGTGCGGCCTTATATCACACACAACCTCTTGATACTGTTACATATGTTCGTATGTTGGATAGTATTAGGACCTGAATCTAGCTATAAGTTTTGGCCCCGTGATTTAAGCGACGTCGACAGCTACTGGATCAACTCGGCTTTTACGGTTTTGACGTATCAGACCAAAAATATAGCTCTTACTGCTCCAGTCAGTGGCAGAATAATATGGTGTCGGACAGGAAGAGTCCACGTTATCAAACTGCATGCTGTAAACCGCCTGAAATTTCGCTTGTCCTTTAGTTGTTATGTATATATACACAGGGAGCAACTGAAGTGGCCGATCTTAGTTCATCACAACCATACAGAAGAATATATTTTGGCGTCATTGAAGATATTAGACGTAGAGAATGTGAAAAAAACGTAGCTAAAGACAGCATACGTGATTTTGTTTCTAGTCTTAATTGAAGTGCAGGAATGACAGGCTAAAGGAAAATTATGGTCCAACAAAAAACAAGAAAGAAAGTTCGCCTCACCTTCAACCTTGTAGCCGTCTGCGTTGCCCTTGACGTTAATCAACTTGGCATAGAACCTCAGTGCTTCGGACGCTGGCTGAAGAAACATGGCTCCTATTGTTTCGCTTCTTACGTAACCGTCCGCTGCACAAACAGATGCAAGGTGATTTAAAGATCTGTTGAGAAGAGAACGGCTCGTGTTTGTGCGTGCAGCTCAGACGCGAGAAAGGAAACAAAAATGTTAGTCAGCTCAAGGTAAATGGCAAGTACTCACCACTAGCGTGTGCGCCCACGTATCACAATAAACGGCTGAACCACGTGGTATATTTTGCACACGATTAGGGGCAAGTGCTTCGAAGCCCGTCCGCGGCGTTTCACTTCGGCCCGGGTCTTGAGCAGAACCCCAAAAAGTATAATTCTATGGCGCACCCTTTGAACTCAAATGCCAATTAGTTTCCTATGCGATGCACGGACAATCCTGACCACCAACCAGAAATAATAAGTAATATAGGTAAGACTCTTTCGTCCAATATTAGACGCAAGATGAGAAGGTTGGTAGAATGGATAACACATTATGTTCTAAACATATACCATGTCTCGGCTAACGTTGGCCAAGCTGTTGAAAGAAAAAGAAAATATTCGAAAAACACAGTGCAAGATACTATTTTCAGACCTGTGGTGTTCGGTCATCCCGCCTCGGACGACCGAACACCGTAGGTCTTAGCTGGGACACCCTATATAGTGCACAAGCTTCTGCGATGCTGACATGTGCCTTGACGATCTGACCATAAAAAAGCAAGTAATTCATGCAAGAAGTCCTGCTATGTCTCCTAAAGCAAGTGTGCCTAAATCTGTAAGGCTGTGGCGAGAGCTACGTTCGACGTCTCCCTCCAACTTTGTTTAGAGTTACGTTAAAGGGATCTGGTAATGTTCTTATAGAAGTACGACCGACGTTTCTCGTTGGTTTTATTGCGATATTATATGGACACTAAATGTGCATTACCGCTGTCGTCATCGGCGGTAACTTTATACAAAACACGTCGTGACGTTTCGTATAAAGTCCGAGTGCGATAACACCGTCGCTTTGCGCCTGGTGCTGTAGGTGAGAGTGAAAGCGTGCGAGAGAGAGCCGAGGATAGTGGTTGGATCTCGCGCGCGTAAGGGAGGAAGGTGGGAAGCAATCGTGTCGTCTTCCAACGCAAGCAAGGCACGGAGGGGGAAGGGGGCATTGTCCTCCGGCAGCGGCTGCGTACGACGTGGCCTCGCGGGTCCGATCTTGAAAGCCATCTGCCATGGGTGCTGATAGCTTCGTGGTGGCTGTGTTCTAGCGCGCTTAGTTCGCGCTGAAGCGAGAGGCAGCACGAAGGTCAATTCGCTCACTGCTGTCGCCGGGATTGACAGCGTTTTGACAACGAGTCTGCGCGGTCAGTGTGTTGTGTTCGCGTGAAACTATCCTTGCCAGATTCTAGAAACCAGATTGCTAGAATCTGTTCAAGTTTGCGCGCCATGCAAAACTACTGTGCTTACTTCGCATACCTATCTACTAATTTGCTATCGAAATCGGTGCATCGCCTTTCCGACGAAACTCCTACTTTCTTCAGTGCTTGACATTAGGTTAACCTGGGAATGAGCAAGATGAACAGCTACATACACGCTTCACTCGCGTCAACACTTATTCGGTGTGTTGTGGTGCAGCGTGCCTGAGTCGGCACAGGCCGCGCAGGTCGGCGCGCGTTTCATTGCTGTAACAGTCGGGTCTGCTCCAATAACTTTTATGCGGTTGCGAGAGAGAAAATATGGGGGCTTTTGCTCCTTGAATATATGACTCTGCCTAGGCACTACGGGGGGGGGGGGGGGGTTCTTAGCACTTGCTGTATGCGTTTGTCCCTAAGGCGTTCCGGCATTGCTCAGTGGGGTCGAGTTTGTTTGCGCGTTTACGCTCGGTCGGCGCGGTGAAACAGGTCAAGCAGCGGGCACTGACGCCCCATTTGGCGATCGCTGTGTCGGACAGACTGTCTCACACCTGCGGCGCTCGTGCTAAGTCAGTCGTGCCGGATCGTACCTTTCTTGCGCCTTACTTCGGTGTACCTTGAAACTAACATCGCATATGTTTCCGTGGGAGCAGTAGGGAACATAGTAGAGATCAGGCCGCATATTATGAAAATGTAGAAGACAGGGCACCTTAGCGATCGCGACTGAAGCGTGTGGCTGAAAGGCCGCCGATGACGCTCGACACCCCTGGAACCGCCATGAGAATACGTCGCGCTACCTTAACGCCTTTTACGCTAACCTAACCTAACCTAACCTAACCTAACGTTAACCTAGCTCAACGTGGCGGAGACGCAAAGACAATAATCCGCACGGCATAACCACTGTCAGAATACGCCGCGCCACCCTAACGCCTTTTGCGCTAACCTAAACCTCACCTAAACCTAAGCTAATCTAACCTAATGGGTGCGAAACGGAAACTAATAATCCTCACGACGTGACTTCAGGCAATGGCGTCCAACCGCGGTTGCTAAGGCGCTGTGCGTCCATTTCACTGAAAGGGAACCAATCAAGATGTTCCTGAAAAGTCGCGGACAGCATACAAAAAGCCTGCCAAGAGCGAAGATGCTGCACCAGGAGAACAGGCCCGGCCTCTATTACAGCCTTTACTGCTCCCCCGGAACAATAAGTGATGTTTGTCTAAGATAGAAAGCCGTAAGAGGCGAGAAGGTTTAATACGGCGTGACTGACTTGGCACCAGAGCCGCAGGCGCGAGAAAGTATATCCGACGTAATCCAGACACAGTGATCACCAAATGCGGCGTCCGAGCCCACTGCTTCGGCCAGCGTCAGAGCGTAAACAAACTCGACCCCACTTCGCAATGCCGGCACAGCTAGGGCACAAACGCGCACAGCACGAGCAAAGAAACTTCGTAGTGCCGAGGCAAAGTCAGATATTCAAGGAGCAACAGACCCCAGATTTTCTCTCTCGCACCCGCTCTTACTCTCGCCTGCGCAGAAACGTCGGGCGCCTCCGGAGGTCCCTCAGAAAATGCCACGCCCTGCTGTACTGACTAGCAATTGTAAAAATGCCCCCTCCCCTCTTCAGCGCCTGGAAACGTTCGAAACTCGCGCGCGAGAACAGACTGCGCGCAACCTTTCCAGATTGAGGTGCGGTCGTCGGCTCCGCTCGCAAGCTCTCACTCGCACATACAGCGTAGGGCGCGTGGCGGCGGTGTTATCTCCCTTGGATTTTATACGCAGCCTCACGGCGACGCCGACGGCAGAAATTCGCTTGGAGTGTCCATATACATGCTATCGTAACAAAAAGAGGGCGAGAAGGCTTGCTTTCATTCACAGACACGTGCCTACATCTCGCACACTCAACGTGCAGCGGAGGAAACGGCAACACCTTGTGCGTAGGAGAAAGGGTGAGCAAGAGAACGCTTCATGCGCCGCTCGCAATAGCCTGTGCGGCTTCGGCGTGAGAATGCGGTGGAAGGCGTGTTCCGTTTGTGGCTATCTTTCGAAGCCATTTGGTAATTAAGAAGACAGCTTCTGAGGAAAATATGGTAACGCCATCGCAACGCTCTGCTGCGACTTTACGCCGCCGCGTGTCGATTAAAGAAAGAAAGAAAGAAAGAAAGAAAGGAAAAAGAAAGAAAAGAGCTAGAGGAAGCTAATATTACCAGGATATTTCAGCACTTTGTTCGTCGGAATTCGAGAAAGCTCAAGGTGGCTTCATTAGGTGCAAGAGAAAGCTCGAGTACGGTTTTTTGTGTGCGGAAAAACCTTTTTACCGAGCTTCGTAACAGGCTGCTAACATGCCATCTTGTTTGGTTACCACAGTAATCTGCATATTTGTTAAATTCGATGCTCTCTCCACGAAGCTGTGTTTGCGGGCTTCGTAAGATCTGAACATCACAGTAGCCACCATCGTTCTCGACATCGATTTTGCCTTCGGGAAGCTGCCGTTCTTGCTGTCTTTGTCAGAACTGGAGTAAGGCTTAGCAGGTCCGCGGTCCATCTTGCTCTATATTCTAGTGTCTACGGCAAGATTTAGAACAAAGGCTGTCGAGGCCTCGAATGAGAAAGAACGAGACCCGTGGAGTCATCCCAATTAATATAAAGAAATCGAAAGCTCACCGGTGGCGTTGAAGGTCTTGCTTTTTCCATCTCGTGACAGCATGCCAAATCTGAACTCACTCAGCGTGGAGAGCGGATTGAGGGTGACGTTGGAGCCCCCAACGATGGCCGCCTCGCATTCACCACAGCGAAGCGACTGCAGCGCTGCGCTCAATGCTGTCATGGTCGAGGAGGATGCCGAGTCGATCGTGAAGCTTGGTCCTGGTTTAGAAAAAGGGATATGAGGTTTTATGAAAACATCACCAGTCTTCAGTGCAAACAGTTGTGTCTTACCAGTACTCATGTACGGGGCAGAAACCTGGAGGATTACGAAATGAGTTCTACTTAAATTGAGGACGATGCAACGAGCTATGGAAAGAAGAATGATAGGTGTAACGTTAAGGGATAAGAAAAGAGCAGATTGGGTGAGGGAACAAACGCGAGTTAATGATATCTTAGTTGAAATCAAGAAAAAGAAATGGGCATGGGCAGGACACGTAATGAGGAGGGAAGATAACCGATGGTCATTAAGAGTTACGGAATGGATTCCAAGGGAAGGAAAGCGTAGCAGATGGCGGCAGAAAGTTAGGTGGCCGGATGAGATTAAGAAGTTTGCAGGGACAACATGGCCACAATTATTACATGACCGGAGTAGTTGGAGAAGTATGGGAGAGGCCTGTGCCCTGCAGTGGGCATAACCAGGCTGATGATGATGATGAAACGCATTTAATGCCACAGGAGACCGGGGGTACGAGACAGATGCTCACCAGATAATGGAGGCTCGAAGCGTTCAACGTTGAATGAAACAAGCGATGTCACTTTAGACTTTAGCCATTGTTTTGAAAAAGAGACGCCTTTGTCGCATGGCGAAGACAAGTGGCATTGCCATGATGTTGGCCTCCCGGCTGAAACATCAGTTGTTCTAGTTCTGTTATTCAACGCAACGACAGTTAATTACTTCCCTGACTTCTCTCAATGAGCAAACGTTGCGCACAACTCCGGAGTCCTGTGCGAAGTCGCCCAACTATATGGAATAAAGTCCGTCGACACGATGACTGCGACGACGACGGCACTAGAGTGCTGGCAAAGATGTCAGTGGTGGTGGCGGGGAAATAACAGGGACAGTGGTTTATTTCGGTGATATCAAGACAGAGTTGGACTGTCCCCGTCGTAGATGGCCCGGGAGGGCGCGCGCGGCTGCCCGGGCCGACCGAAGTAGAACACGTCCCCCTCCTCCTGCTATTATTTGTTGCATGAAGCGCCTTCGCCGTGAGATTTGCCTGTCAGTGCAGGAATTCCGGAATCGTTATTGTTTTCGTAACAGCTACATGGAGAGCGAGGGAATAGGTAGTAACGCTGAGCTTTGTATTTTCGGTGGGTCGCCGCACATCCACGATCGGAAGTGATCGGCCTTCAAGAAGGGTGACTTGCTGTCGTGGGACAAAGTTAGACAAAGAAGGTGACGGTACGATTTAGTCTGGTTGCCTACTATCCTTTTATGGCTGTGGAAGCATTTATTAGTCGTTGCCCTTCCTTGTTCACTTTTACACATCAACGTTATGAAGCATCTTTTTCTAAAAGATGATCTTCACTCCACGCTATTGTCTTTATTTATTTAAGAAGTCGGCGTCGTGTTGCTTGCCCAGAAATTTTGGTTTTATCGTTTCTATTGAGGATGTTAGACACTCAGTTTTTCGGTCCTCACTCACTCACTCCCTCACTCACTCACTCACTCACTCACTCACTCACTCACTCACTCACTCACTCACTCACTCACTCACTCACTCACTCACTCACTCACTCACTCACTCACGCAATCAATCAATCAATCAATCAATCAATCAATCAATCAATCAATCAATCAATCAATCAATCAATCAATCAATCAATCAATCTCTGAGTAGGATACTGCTATGAGTATGACTAAGATACTACTTCGAAATATATGACGAATACATGGCTAGTGTAATATACAGTACATTATCCAAGTACACAACTGTTAAATAAGAACAATACGCGCGACACAAGTAAAGCAAGTTGCTCTGTGCTTTTTACGGCAGTCCCATACCGCAAAAGTCGAGGCAGTAGGAGACCCTATTCGAGAACATATGCAGTGCTGCTCCGGTCACGATGTAACCGTCGATCGTGGCCGAGTCGCCGCCAAACGCTGTCAACGTCTCGGACAGTCCGCAGCCTACGAAGACGCCAATCTTGCGTCCTCGCAACGTCGCCGGATCGTAGCCGGCATCGACGATGGCTTCGTACGAAGTTTCTAAAAGAAGACGCAGCTGAGGGTCCATGAGCTGCACCTGCTTAGGCGGCACTCCGAAGAAGCTTGCGTCGAAGCGCGACAAGTCTTTGATGGTTCCCATTCTCTCGGGCACTCCGAGAAAACCTGCGGGGAGGCATGTTGCGCGTATTACAAAAGGGAGTTTCTTTATTTTTTAAAATTTTATTTACCCTAAGGGCTCATTGGGCATTACATAGGGAGGGGGGCATTTTAGGTGTAATGAACATTAAAAGTCACATTCACCCAACAAAGAAAATAGCCGTGTTAATAACACTTGCATAAACACTCGTACATAAAGAGGTAAACATACAATTCTTCCACAAAGGTGGGAATACGAAAAAGAAGAAAACAATTGTTTACAGAAAGCAATACAACAATTTGGACATGCAGAAACTGAAGCGTGGGATGGTTTGACACATCACAAAAAAACAACTGAAGAACACCGTAATGAAAGTTACAAGAAGACATGCCATTTGCATGTGTCAAAACTACCGAAAATTTTAGCTTTTAGTAGGCGACAAGAATAGATATTTATTACTTCTTAAAATTTATCATTATTTTCTTCTTCAGCTACGGATCCCGGCAACCGGTTCAACTCCTGGATTGCCAAATGCCGAATTGAAAAACGAAGTAGGTCGGTGTGGGCAAGTGGTTGACGAACTTTCAGAACGGGGTCCAAGCGCGGCAACGTTGCAGCTGGCCTCGTTAACGTTGAGGTAGTGTAAGGTGTTGGGTTGTGATATACCTCGTGAAAAAAATATTAAACGAGGTGCCTTCTTTCTTCTTTCTAGTATTGCTAGGTCAAGGCTCTCTTTGATTTGTGAAACACTTGAATAGGAAAACTAATCCGACACGATGAACCTGGCAACTTCGTTTTGTAATCATTCAAGCCTCTTGATGAGGTATGCTTTGACGAAGATTCCAGGTAACGGAACAGTACTCAAGTTTGGATCGAATTCTTGAGTTGTACGCATAAGTTTTGTGTCCTCATTAGCTTGGGCAAGTCTGAGTCAGAGGAGGCCAAGAATACGATTTGATTTTTCCCAATAGCCAGTTAATATGCGTGTTGCAAGTCAGGTTAGAAGGTAAACGAACACCTAAATATTTGACTGACTCAACTGGTTCAATTGGCTCACTATTTATTGCGTAATTGTGCGAAGCAATATTATTACAAGTCGTGAGCCGCATTAATTTTGGGTTTCCTAATACTAATATTCACCTGCCACTCATGGCACCGCTCATTTAATTCTGCAAGTCATTATAAAATGCTTCGCAATCGCTGTGGTCAGTAACAGTGCGATAAATAACGGAATCGTCAGCAAATAGACGAATGTTTTAGTTTGTACCATTGTGAATATCGTTAATAGAGACTAAGAGCAACGTTGGCCCCAGTACTGAGCCCTGGTGCACACCAGACGTGACAGGCTCAAAGTCAGACACAACGCTTTCAGCCAATACCGCTTCGCGTCTAGTACATAAATACTGTTTAACCCAATCAATTGCTTTATTTTCTATTTGAAGAAAACTCATTTTGTATATCGAACGCTTATAGTCCAACCTGTCGAAGGCTTTTTTCAAAGTCAATGAAGACAGCATTAGCTGATGTTAGTTCATGCAGGTTGGTGTCAATTTCACTAGTTAGCTTGAGGAGCGGTGTGTCCTAAGAGAATCCCCGTCGAAAGCAATGTTGGTTTGAAAATAGTATTTGTTGTGGACCATATATTCCATAATTTGAGATGACCAAATGTGTTCTAACAGTTTGCGAGTGATAGATGTCAAGGATATTGGATGATAATTTGGCACTTCATTCTCTTCGTCCGTTTTAAATATCGGCACCATGTAAGCAAGTTTCCATTCACCAGGGCTTTGAGCCGGCTTACTCAGTGTTCGTGTACGTAATTCACTTTATTATTAATCGAACAAATATTCATCAGCTTCACTGCTCAAAGAGAGAAGGTTAGACATAATATATTAGGTAAAATTTGGTAGTGTAGAATTTACAGAACATTATACAACGGGGTAAGAGATAATTCTAGTGTTCACTACTGTTCTGAAGCGCCATTTTTATTCTACCTTGGCTTTCAGAAAATGAATTCCCGCAGCATTTGAACGGCTTAAGCGCAGATACATTTTAGGATTAGGAAATGAATACTCCTAATGTAGCAAAGCTTATGTGCTGTGACACAAATAAGAGCAATCTTTGCCTGTATTTATGTTTGTCCAGTTCTTTAATTTGTAGCTTTATTGGAATCCTATAGACGTGACCTAGCACAATAATTCGATAAAATGAATGTCGTAGCAAGTTGGGGAACGGGTTCTGTCCTTGGAATGTGTTTAATCTGTGCTACAAAACCAGATGTTAGAACCCTAAGCAACTGCTCAGACATTTTTTCACGAATTCTTGACGGAAGCCTCTGAAAACTACATTGCGTTGCATTAAAATCACAGGTGTTACATTGGCGTGTGTAATAAAACACCGTCTCGAGAAAAAAAAAAAAACACAGTGGTGGTTTTAGTCGAAACTGATAAAGAAATATCGTCGCCACTAATGAGCAACGGCGCTTGCTCCGATCGCCATCGGATTCTCGCTTCGAGCGTCCGAACTGACATTGTGGGGGTCAGGTTGCGCGCGCATGTGCAGCCGTAAATGTAGGCTTAACAAAAAAAATTAAATTATGGGGTTTTACGTGCTAAAGCCACTTTCTGATTAGGAGGCACGCTGTGATGGAGGACTCTGGAAATTTTGACCACGTGGAGTTCTTTAACGTGCACCTAAATCTAAGTACACCGGCGTATGCGCATTTCGCCTCCATCGAAATGCGGCCGCCGTGGCCGGGATTCGATCCCGCGACCTCGTGCTCAGCAGCCCAACACCATAGCCACTGAGCAACCAAGGCGGGTTAGGACTAACATGGTCGGCAAGTCGACGGTCGGGAGTTAAGTTTGTGGCGTGCGTCTTTGTCGAACGTTTGTCACCGCACGCACCGCATATTCTCAAGTCTTCTTTCTTGCGCGTGTGCTTTGTGTAAGAGAACCTGCTTTGGGCGGGCTTTGCTGAGCTGTCTAAAATTTTCATTGTACAAACGGTATTAAAAACGCCCCATCTGTATGCTTATGTTAACGTGTCGAAGCTATTTCTACTTTATTTGTTTCTTTATTTAGCACGACTCAAAATACAACTTTTGTGAGCATCACACTGACGTTACGGAAGCTTCCTTCATTTCTACTTGGTGCGCAAAATATTTAGAGTAAAATGCGTGCCACTGCAACCCGTGAAGTGTATTGAATGTTGTTTGTGATTTTTTTTTGTCGCTACCGTGCCTAAACGCCGAAAAATACCTGAGTTGTAGATGAAAGCGTAGTGCTTTCGCACTAAAATAAAAAAATGTTTGTTCTCACATTTAAAGGCTAAACAGGCTTATGCATTCCCAAACAAATTTTAACCCTTTGAAGGTTTCGCCGTACATGTACGGCGGCGGTTTTCTGTCCCACGAGGTCTCAGCCGTACGGGTACGGTTCCGACCCTCCGTTTGAAATTTCGCGCCATAATGACGATGCGTGCTCACCGGGAGGTGCTGCCACCTCTTAGCACTTACAAGATGCGCTTGAAATTGGTGCTACCTTCTTGGGGAGATAAACAGAGCTGATTGCTAGCTTCAGCGCGTCGCTCAGTCTGCGGCAATGCCCCTTTGGTGGTTTCGGTTTCACCGCGTGATCGCAACGGAGGCGCGTGAAACGTAATTATTTTCTTTGTCGGCACTCTCTTGCAGGGGCGGCGGAAGTTTATTTCTATCTTGATTGGCACTGCTCTGAGCTCGTTTATCACCACCACTCACGAGGTATTCTCGCTCTCCGCGGCAACGCGCTTACGCGAGAGGGTGCCTCAGACCTCTGCCCAAGGCAGCCGCACGCAGAGATGTCATGTGTGCGCCAACACACCTCCTCGCTCCAAGAGAACAGACACACATTTTAGGCGTGCAGACTGCGATAAGGCGCTGTGCGTAGACCCGTGTTTCAAGGAGTACCACGCTCGGAAATACTATTGAACATTTTGCACTTCTGAGTGATGCCGACACCAAAATACTGTTCCTAACTATTGTTTACTATTTATTCCCGCCTTTATACAGTTTGTACATTCAAGATCCGCAATAAAGTAATTTGACCACCTGGGAAAGTTTTTTTTTCAAAATAATTCGACCCTTCTTGTAGCATAGGTGTAAAAAACCCCGAGGTAGCGGAAGAGGTGGCGATAGCCCTAGCCATCGTTAACCCCTGTTGTAGATACATACTCAGTGACTCGCAGACGGCGGTCAGAAACTATGCACAAGGCAGAATTTCGACGAAGGTTGAGGCTATACTCAAAGCCAACGCGAACTATGTTACCTCCGAGGAGACGCAGGAACGACACATTATATGCTTCCCGGCTCACACGTCCCCCGACACCCCCGTACCCAACCTCAACGAGGAGGTCCACCGCGTAGCGCGAGGTCTCACATTCCGCGCCCGTGAAGAAGCATCCTCTCTTGGGGTTGGAAATCCAACGGAGGCATGGACAGAGAGGGACAGAATGACCAGATACTGTGACATTACAAAATTTTATGAAAACTCAAGGCGGGTTTATCCGCCCCCTAACCCCAAACTCCACAGGGCCCAAGCGGTAGACTGGAGGCACCTACAAACAAGGACCTTCCCCAACCCCGTCCATCTCAGGAGGATATATCCGGACATCTACTCAGATGATAACTGCAAACTATGCGGCAGGGCTCACGCATCTCTTGGATACATTCTCTGGGAATGTGAGGTTATAGGCAGAGAAAATGCAGTTTCCCCAGATGAAGCTGCGGCGCGATGGACGGCCGCGTTGCACAGCTCAAACCTCGAAAATCAACTATGGGCCATCCAGCAAGCCCGTGAGGCGGCGAGGAGACAGGATCTCCGGACTTCCTCGGGGATGGCCTAGACCCAGGCCACGAATTTGCCGGATTGTTAATAAACTTGTTACCACCACCAAAGGGTTAATAGGAAAGCAACCGTCGCCCTTGAAGATTCTTAGAAATAACACTGACATGAGCACCTCCCTCCCAAACTAAAGAACTAAAAAAAAGCGGCCTTGGCTTAGCTTGGTTTAGCCTGGTGATTGCAAAGCAATAGTAGCGCCCCTGGTGAGAGGAGCGGGAGTTAGGCCGCCGTTGGTGGCTACCGCCTCGCCTCGCGACGGCGTGAGATGGGGCCCCGTTTTTCCACAGCTGGTGTGACGTCACACGGACCGTAGCGCCCCTGGTGAGAGGAGCGGGAGTTAGGCCGCCGTTGGTGGCTACCGCCTCGCCTCGCGACGGCGTGAGATGGGGCCCCGTTTTTACACAGCTGGTGTGACGTCACTCTAGGTCACGTGGTGTGACGTCACGCAGCGAGGTCACGCTAAAGGCCAATGGTGCCTACCACCGCCTCGCCACGGAACGGGCTGAAGTGCGGCCTAAAGTAGTATTGCTTCGCAATAAAAATTCTTGGTAGGAGAGGGTGAAGCCAGTTGATTTTCTTGCGCGTCGCAGTAAACACGCAGACAAAGAAACGAGGGGCAAAAGAACGCCTGCGCTTGCCAATGTTTAGTGGTCCCGCATTTAGCTTAGATGAGATTGGTTTGGGTACCAGGATATAAAGGCCTATTTCTAAACGAAATGGCAGATTTGCTGACGAAGACGTCCCTGAATGTCTCTGAATGGCCCATTCATTGAAATTCTACCGGCATCAGCTTTCGTCATAGGGCCTAGCTTTCGTAGGCTAATCAGGCTGCGTAAACTTCCCTCCTCTTCTTTAACAAACTCCTCAGATTTTTCAACACTTGTCGCATTAGCGGAATACACAACCCTGTCAAGCGCAAGCACTTGAAATCGCAATCGCTTAACTGCGCTGCCGAGTTCCATTTCTAAATTTTTACCTACACAGAGCTAGCCTGGCTCACTCGCCAAACTGTCCCTCTGGCGGAGATCATGAAACAATAGATCATTTTCCCATCGATTGTTCAAGATATTCTGAGGTGCGAAAGAGAACATTATAAACATCATTCCGCCTTCATCAATTACACTTATATGCTCAAAATTTGCTACATTTTGAGGCCTCGACCCTTGCGCACAGTGACAGGACGGTTGGCGATCCCATCCAGGATTTTTATTGCAAGGTCATAAAATGTCGACTATATAATCAGAAAATGGGGTTTCGTTAAATTTCTACAACATCGATTAGATGAGCTGTATTCCGTCATTCTATTAAAATCATAAGGTAGAATATGTTATTTCACATACCTATTCACAAACATTGTTGACAATATTTTATAGTTCTTCTTTCTTATTATTATACTGTACGACCCGGTTCTTGGCCAATGTCCCAGAGTGGTTATGTGCCACTAACGTCTAGGCTCTACATCTACATCTACTATGCGCCTTTTACTTGATTCGCTGATTTTATTATGCCCATTGCCAATAAGAAAGAAGCCTAGGTGGTTGTCAGCGTTGCCATGAATCTCTCGTTTCGCATATAGCAGCGAAAGGCAGCGTAAGGTCACAATATAAGAAGGATGAAAGCAGCAGCTATTCGTGCAGCTATGCTGTTGAGCACGTAGTTTTGTTTTTCCATGACTTCGACAGGATGGCGGATGACGCCCTGCTATAGGTCGATAGATGGTGATTGACGTTTTTATATCCTCTGTTCAGATGCTATGATAGAATGCATTCGTATATACGTACTTGTACTCATTTGCAATCCGAAACATTAGGAAGATTCTGCTTGAACAACAGTACGTATATTCTTCGTTGTCGAATACGGAACATTGGCGAAGTAGTGTCTGGCGCACAATACCTGTTATCAGCTTCATGCATCACATGATGTGCTTTTTCTGTCACTCGATCTCATTATGATGCATTTGCGGGGACATTTCGGTTCATTTGCAAGATCTTCTGTTGGCCACTACGTATAACGCAGAATGCACTTGTTCGACTGTAATGCATAATTTAGTGCAAAAGACATTTGGGGCCACATTGTGAAGCGATTATTTTCGTTCGATTGTAGACACCTGATCGCATTCGTCGACCTAGCCGCTGGTATCGGTGACAACACCGCTGCGACAGCGTGCGAGTCATTCGCGAAAACAGCGGGAAACGGGAAAAGAATCGTCTGAAATTACAACACTTGGTCACATTTGTGGGTTCAATTAAACAGCCGTCAACACATCCTTCACTTACTCTTCTACGATGGAGAAGTATGAACAGTCCGTGACACAGTGCTAAGCTTCGCCGCAGTTGTTGACGGCAGGCAAGATTGGAACACTGCGAGGAGTGCTGGTTTGTGTTCACTTTCCAAAGGATTCTCCTACGCCTACCTCGTGGCCAGCGAGCCTCGTCGTCCGTGATAAGGTCCACGCCCCCGAAGAGCTTCTCCTTGAACTCCGACAAGCTGTCTGCTTGCGGGTATCGTCCGGAGATGCCGGTGATGATGATATCCTCTTTCGTCATGATTTCCTGTGAGCGGAAAGAAAGAAGACTCATAAGAATGTGCAATCTTTCTGAAGACCACATTTTACTACTCTACTATGAACACAGTCCATGGCATAGTTTGGCTTGACAGGCCGTTTTCAGTCTACTTTAAGAAAATCGACCGTGGTTGTGTTTAACCATTTGCTATAACCATTACAGACTCCTAGACCACTCTGGTGAATATAGCATGTTATTTCTTACAAACTTAAACTAGAAGAAATGGGCGAAGAGCACTTCTTCGGCTTGAAAAAGGCTTCATGCGGCGTTTTACGTTAACGCTTTACGTACGTTTTTTCCATGGGTGTTTATGTATTTAGCACCACTTTATAGGAGACATTTCTACCACAACCTGGCCTAGGGAAGCGTTAATGTGACGCACATTTCAACCGAAACTGGTTGACGTGACAGTCCATGATGCAACATGAACATAAAGAACTGCAACACGATCATCTATTGTAATTTTTATCTTTGGAAAAGGCAAGCGGTCTTTAATTGAAGCAACGTGACGAAAAGTTTACATTGTTCGTGATCCCAGATATGTGGCTCTTGTCGCACAACTGTGGTATATCAGTACACAATGCGCATTTTTTTAGAATTGCAACAAGCCAGACAGTGTTGAAAATGAAGCCCGAGAGCTACGTCTGGCCAGGCCACTTAGCAAACAATGGTTTTTACAAGTCGGCAAAAAAAGCTGTCTGCAATCAAACTGACTGCTAACTGTATACCAACCATGCCACTTTCACAGCAGGGCACATTTACGTTTGCAACAAATAAATAATTACAGAGAAGTCGTTGCGAAATACACCTATAACCGTGCCCCTTTAACAATCTTAAAAAGGCTCCCAAGAAAGCAGTCGGTGATGAGAACTGACTGCAAAAAGTGCATAACCTAACTAGTCCATTTGGCCATGAGAATTTGCTGCAAAATGTGTTGCATACATGGCACTTTAACAAACAATGTTGTTTGTTTTAGTTTGCCCGCAAAGCCTTCTGCGATGAAAACTGAATAGAAAACACACGTGCAGCCATACTAATTTAGGAGCCAATTTGTTTTCCAAGTGTCAAACAAACCAGTTGTTAATTAGGACTAGCTACCGAAAACTACTTCAATCTGTGTCATTTCAGCAAACAATGGGGTTTGCAAGCCTCAGTCATAGCAACAATTTGCTATTAGGTAGATGTTGGTGATTACGAGGGCTCATGGACACTCTTTCGAAGGGTAGCGAAAGCCGCAATGCTGCCCAAACTTGGCGATCAGAAACCTGCTGCGGTCTTGTTTTGTCCCCGCAGGACGACAACACCTCTGCATGCGCACGCTGAATATAATATCAAGGGAACTTCATCTCTAAATGCATCACTAAAACTGAACCTTCTGTAAAAGTGACCGATAGCACGCACTGCCTGGATGAGATACGATGCTAATAGAAAAATATTTATGAAAACATTTATTCTTCTAAACGCGCCCTTGATCCTTCGCACACCATCAAAAATAAGAAGGCCTCCTACCCAAAAAGCGTTCCACAGCGAAAAGAGAAGAATAATACTAACTTTCAGGCAGAAGTCTTGTGATACGCAGTATGCGGTGGCAACGAATGTTGCGCGATGCTATCGCTGCTGCAGCAGTCCGCAAGATATATGGCTGCAGACATCACCGCTGCTTTATAGGTGCACGCCTCTGATGGCAAATAGACATGCGCTGGCTCTTTGAGTGCGCTCTCTAGCTGCCGTGACATTCAACCCACGAAATGCATATATATTTTACACTGATTCACTGTAAGGATTCTGTATAATTCATGAGGTCAAATACTTGGTTACTATAGCGGATGTTTTTCGTTATATCGTTGGTGGCAGAGGTTATAGAAATAAAAAAACAGAACATCGGAAATAAAGTCGTTCAAACAAGAGCAAAATTATGGGGTTTTACGTGCCAAAACTACTTTCTGATTATGAGGCACGCCGTAATGGAGGACGCGGAAATTTCGAACCCCTGGGGTTCTTTAACGTGCACCTAAATCTATGTACACGGGTGTTTTCGCATTTCGCCTCAAACAAGAGCACTAGCTAGACGTAAACAAGTCGGTACCATCCAACTGTTTAGGATAGTTTTCAACATAGCTTCGACATGACTAAACAATCTTCGTTCCAGGCCAACTTCTGATTTGAAACCTGGAATATGCACAGCCTACCCCTTGCTTTCCGACCAATTTCTTTATAAGTAATGCAATTACAGATCGATCAGTAGAGTCATGCAATCAGCCTTTTTCTCGGTGATGTGTGTGTGTGTGTGTGTGGTGCTTACGATAGTGGTTCATTGTGTATTGCACAAAAAATGATGCAGGTCCTGGGCACTACGATATTCAATGTATGGGAAACATTTTGTACGTAGCTACTAATCCAGTGTCGTTTGGGGTTGTGCAAAGTGTTATGACGTAGACCAACAAGTTTGTGCGTCACGCACACGCATGTGGGAAGTTGCAGGCCATTGAGCGTATCTTCAGTCAGCTGAGTATAATTAAAGCTAAGGTTAGAAACATAATGTCCACTGAGATGACAAACGCCATTCTTACTGAGCGGGCCGGTCTCCGCATGAATGCTAAGTGCTCCTTCATTTGCACGCTTCCCGAGCGTGTTGTCGCTAGATCGGCACAGTTGAATCCTACCTGATCAGTGATGGCACCGACCCTGTATACTTATCCACGCCAGCGAACAAATGCATACAGCACGCGTGACCATACCAAGATGAAAGAGGATGTATTTTTTATTTTTTATTTTTACATATGGCAGCCCTTTTAGGTCTATGGCAGGAGTGTGGAATCATACAGTTGTATATCGTACAAAAAGGTGCAATGTAAGCAGCACGAGAGACAAAAAGAAATTGATCAATAACATTCAAGTTTACGAAACGGTCCAATGGAAGAGAACGAATGGCACCAGGCAACGAGTTCCGACATTCCATGGTTAAAGGGAAAAAACTATAATAAACGCGTCAATTCGTGACCGATAGGGTACAATATTGAGATGGTGATACCTCTTAGATGAAGAACATTCAGCAACTGTTGTGTATGTACTAAGAGAATAAGTGTTTGGTGAGTTAATTAATGAGTGCAAGAGCTTTACGGAGTTTATCTTGTGACGGATGCTGAGAGTAGTTAGATTTAACTTTGAAAGTTTAGAAGACGGAGAAAAACCGCTATCGTATCGACGGTAGATGAACCTGATAACTTTTTTCTGAACCACTTCCAACTTCACGGTGTCTGATTTCTAATGTGGATTTCATACAACACAGGCAAACCCCCAAAGTGGCCGGATAAGTGTTTTGTGACTACTTTAATTTTTAAAGGAGCTGTACACACGGTACGCTGTAAGTAGCGCAGCTTTTTAAATGCTTTATTACAAATACAATTAATACGATGAGATCATAGAAGAACTTTCTGTAGGCCTAGTTGGTGCACAATTGACAAATATTCTTCAAAGCGCAAGCAATGAACACGGCACAAAAGGAAGGTCATTCACAGGACAGGCACATATTCTGTGAATGATCTTCCTTTTGAGCCGTGTTCCTTGTTTGCGCTTTGAAAAATAGATGAGACCATGACATGCTAATAGTAAAATAAAGACGCAGCTATTTATGTTCAGAAACTTTTTCCAGTGCGCAATCAATAAATGCATAAGGAAACGTGGATGGAAACATACGCCTACAAAGTGACGTGTACACGTTTTTTAAATATATATAGTAATTTTCTAGCTTTTACACTATTGGCAGAAATGATCAAAAGAATCGTTAAGAAGAATATGATCTTTAGGTGAGGTGATAGTTTGATAAAGCACATATTCGTGTGCGTAAAACGTATATTAACAGGTACGTTAGAAGGAAGATTATTGATGTACAGCAAGAAGACTAATGACCCCAGGACGGAACCCTGCGGCACACCGGATGTTACGACAACAGCAGAAGAGTTAGTGCTCATAAAATAAGTGCTTTGTGAGCGGCCGGTGAGAAAACTTGCAATCCAGTGAACAAAAGGATTGTTAAATGTTTAGTCAAGCTTGCATAAAAGTGTGGAGTGAGTAACTGCACCAAAAGCTTTGGAGAGGCAAATAAAGATAAAATCAATTTGGTAACATAAATCAAGCGCACTAACAATGTCGTGACTAAATTCTATCGATTGAGAAGTAGAACTGTAGCCACGACGAAAACTATCCTGAAAGTTAGATAAAATGTTGTTACTAACAAAGTAGTCTGTAGTATGCCTGTATTGTATGTGCTCCAACATTTTGCACGAGTACGGTGTTAGAGTGATCGGCCTGTAATTCAAGAAGCGTTGTTTGTTGCCAGATTTATATAACGGAATAACTATTGCTGTTTTCCATGGCGAAGGGACTATACTAGTTGATAGTGGTTTCTTGGATATGAGCGTTAGGCAGTGACAACACCAAAGAGGATAACGACGCCGGAAGGTATTAGGAATCTAATCTGGGCCGGGACTCATTTTCGTTCCGATTTCAAGCTTCAGAATCATATTAAGAATACCTTCCTCCGAAATAAAGGCCTTACCAATAGGGGGATACACATCACCGCTGAAAGGAGGAATGTCGCGGTGATATATTGTGAAAACAGATCGAAAATGAGCGTCAAATGCTGTGGCGATTAGCTTAGTATCACTACAAGGTACATTGTTAACGATAAAAGAATTGCTACAGCTTACGTTAGGAAAATTGTCCTCCAGAATTTTCTAGGATTACTGCACAATAAATGAGTTAATGTAACATTATAATAAAAATCACTGGCTTCCTTTGACTTAACGCGACATTCACCCTTACTAATATGAAACTGTGTTGTAGCATTGATGTCACCCGCCCGCTTGAGGCATCTCAATCTGGAGATACGACGGGACATGTACAGTAATTCTCTAGTGATACAAGAGACCTTTGGGTTTTGTTTCTTAATTTTCAGAGTAACAAAGCTTCGGATGCACCTAAGGGCAATATTTTGAAAGAAGGAAACTAATATATAACATCGTAGGACGAGCTAAGCTGTTCGAACTGTACGAAAGAATTACATAACACATCAGTAAATGAGTCGTCATGAGCACGATTGAAATCGTGAAAACTAGTATAAATGCACCTAGATGCAGGGACGCTAAAGGAAAGGTACACTAGTACAGCTTTGTGATCCGACAAGGCGTCTACAAATTAGCATTCATATCCGTCGTCAGGAAAACATGCGCTTACGAACACAAAGTCCAAAACAGCTACCCATTGGCTGCTACAATCAAGAATCTGCTTTATACCAAATGAAAGTAAAAGGTCAATCGCCGCTTTGCACAATACGACATCGTGACCAGATACAAACAGGCTTGGCCAGTCTATACCAGGAACATTGAAGTTGCCCAATAATATAACATTAACAGAAGGATCGTTATGCTCGTTCATGAAATTGCTTAATGTATGAAGATCAGTAGGGGGTGATGCTGGAGCGCGATGAACAACAGTAATTAAAATAATTTTCTTATGAAGAATAACCTTACACCTCTTAAGCTCATCAGGCCCTTCAAGCGCAGAAAAATTGAGGTCAGACCAAAGGAACAGTGCCAAACCACCATCTTCGCGGTCATTCCGCACTACAGTTAAAGCAGGTGGTGATAATTCTGAGTCACAAATTTCGTCATGGAGCCGCGTTTCAGTGACTCCGACTATATGAAGCGAGTAAGTTGCTCTTAAGGATATGAAATCAGAAAAATTTATTCATTAAGCTTCTGGCATTCGTATTCGAAAGCAAAGTGTTATTACAAGAATCTTGGCATAGTCAGTGTGAACTGGCTCGTTGAGCAGCCGGGTGATCCTTTGAAGAAATAGTAGAAGTATCGATCAAGGTTTTGCCACTGTCATCCCAGGTGTATTTGACATTGTTAATTAAGGCATGATCATAGCGCAAACGGATTATGTGACCCCTATTCCTGTGAGAAGCGGCAGCTTCCAGCAGACATTTTCTGATGAAACGTACGCGAGCCGAGAAATCTTCAGCTATATGGATATCAGTGCCTTTCTGTTTCACTGCATATTTAGGTACAACCAATTCGCTGCGGTAATCCAGAAGCTTAATGACGATGGGACGCGGTCGAGTGCCATTTCTTTTGCATATCCTCTGACATCGTTCCATGTGATGGCATTCAATCTCTATTTGTCCTGTAAATAATTGTGAGACCTAAGTAAACAAAGCTTCGTTCACTTCATGCAACTAACTTCATGCAAAATTATTTCTGAGTGATTGGTTGTCGAGATCATCATTCCAAGACATAATTTTCTTTACTGTATCTTTAAATGAACGGATTTACGCACAGATAGAATCACAATCAGTAGTACTGGCTTTAGAAGCGGAAGACAGGGACTCAAGATCGGAATCTCGTTTCTCAAGTGCAGCAAAGCGAGAGTTAAGTGTAGGCTGGAACTGCCTAATGTACCTGATATATTCTGCCATTCGCTTTCGTCCTTCAAGTAGTGGAGCAAGCATGTTGGTTATGCTAGGATTTACACCGACAGAAGCCATGTCATCAGATTTGCCGTCCGATGATTAAGGTTCTGTTGAAACTGGGATAGAATCACCTCTAGAACGAGTGAACCTCTGGGAGTTATCTTTACAAGGTTTAAGAAGGCCTCCATTCAAGTCAACGTCACCGCTCATAAGCAGCGCACTGAGGCAATACATGAAGGTGGTGTATTGTCTCAGTGGACTGCTTCTCGTAATGACTACCTGCTAGTCGAACCTGTTTTCCGCGCAGGGATTTTACTTGGTGGAGGGTTGTCTTCCTTTCTTTAATTTCGTTTGGTAATACGTTTCCACACTTCAACATCGCACAAGAAAGGGGCGATTAATATTATTAATTTATACCTTTTATGCTATCATGAACGAAATGAAACCACATTTTTGCACCCAGTGCAATTTTCTTTCGACTCTGTTTTGCGTATTCTGTGTAGACGTGCGTAATAAAACGTGTTTCGAAAGTGATTCTAACTGTCTGCTTTAATGGGCCCTTTGCGGATTTCTGTGAATTGTATCCTGGCTTTTAGAGCTTCCTTAGGTGTGGACTGACTGCTTTTCTCTTTCTTGCTGGCAGAACTGCTGAGGATGGTGTAAGGTCGCTCTGATTGTTCGTGTTCTTAAGTGTCACGAATCGGCCACGTGCTGTGTGTATAGAGAGGGGGTTCACTCCCCCCCCCCATGTCAGCGGGGCAACCGTTTCTGTATTATGTGGGGTCACGGACCGCGCGGTGTTGGGTGACGCGTCGCGGCAGGCGCTAGGAGGGCGAGTGCCGATTCCGGGAGGTCGGTATTGTGCGCAGGGTGTTGGCAGTCCGCCGACGGTCACACAAGTCCACACAGACCGGCATTGAAAGGGACCGCTGTACACGATATTGTGGGCCTGGCGCCCGAGTGCCTGACTAATTGGAGGCGCCGCCGAGGTTAAGAAGGGCTTAGCAAACTTGACCCCGTGCCGCATATACGGAGCAGGAATCTATTCTTCTACGCGTCCGGAACGCAATCGCCAGCCTTGTTGTTGGGTGCGACAGCCTGTGTGGTGTCGAAGGCCAGCTTACAGTGCACGCTGTAGGGATGCGGTGCACACGTGAAGAGTGCATTCGGACGGCGGCGTCTTGTAAACGCGCACTCGGAGAACTTTGTCTTGTAGACAATAAGTTTGAAGGACAAGGAGGGCCATCCGTCTCCCACACGGCCAAACTTTGAGTACAGCGGCACTACGTGGTGTCGATGCCCCTGCTTCCGAGACATTTGCGGCCTAGACGCCGTTGGGATTTGAGGCGGTCTAGCGATAACTTGTTCGGGCCTGGCGTGTTTTGCTGAGCCCGTCACTAACTACGTAGAAACGAGAGGGCAACGGAGTTTTGGGGAAGAAGGAAAAGAGCTTTGTTTTTCAATACGTTTATTTTTAAGAGTAAGCCCATCCCTGTGGGTTGTGGCTTAACAAACGGTTGACTCTGATTGGCAAATGAACCTGTGGGACGGGCCAACGGCCCTACCGCCTTTTTTTTCTTTGTATATTTGAGCTATAAAAATCGGGACGACATGCTGTCCCTCAGACTTGGCTGAAATCAGGATTGCTGATAGATCAGTGAGCCTCCGTACCATGTACGTTAAAACAAGTCTGGGCTCTAACAGTCATTGAGACCGTCGAAGAGTGAGACTGCGTTTCTCAATTGTTCAAGTTTGTAATGTATTTGTTTTACCTGCCATGTATATAGAAAAGTTCAACTATAAATATTTCTTGTACATCTGACCTCATCGCTTCCTGCCTGCGTTTGATCAACAACTGCCGATCATCGTCCGAGAAGCTTCAAGTTCCAACGGTGAAGCGAGGACAGAGAACGAACGAAACATTACTGATGGCGCGCAATCTGCTCAGCGCGCTGAACAGGCCGTTCAGGTGGTCCGCGTACACATGTGTCAGCAAAAAGACGCACGTGCGCGGTCACAATAACCGCCGATGAGATGTCACTAATCACCCCGCGACGACCTCCATCCGACGCCCAGTCTAGCGCGAGAAACTCCTAAGCCGCTATTTCGAACCTTGTAAGGTTCTTAGACGCCTCCCTGCGTTTCGTACGAGGCCTTTCCGGTCGGTTTCTTTATGTTCGCCTTTGACAGTCTCGAATCGAAAGTGGGCAGGTCGTGAGCCTTAAAATCATATTTCACACAACAGCCTGAATGCTTTCGCGCTACTTCTCGTGTGACAGTGGGACACAGTTCTTTTAGTTATCGTTCTGTTCTCCTCGGGTTTTGGATATATTTAGGTGTGCATGCATGTGTGATTGTGGTAGTGTACGTTTTCGTTTTCTTTCTCTACATGCCGTAGTCTTTTAGTGGCTTTGGTGTTGCTCTGCTGAACCCGTGGTAGCGGGATCGAATCCCGGCCGCGGCGGCCACATTTCGAGGGGGGGTGAAATGTAAAAAAAAAAAAAAAAGACACTCGTATACTTAGATTTGCGTGCACTTTGCAGGACCCCAGGTGGCAAAACTTAATTCGGAGTCTCCCACTACGGCCTTCCTCATCATCTGATCGTGTTTTTTTGTCTCTTTATTCTCCTGAACATCCATTATCTGGCTTTCTCTGCGGCTAAGCAGGTGTTTGTGTTTGTGCGTGTGTTTGGTAATATGGTGTTCTTAAATCTGGAAATTTAAGAAGAGGCAGCAGAGGAAGAGAGCGACCAGAAAAATCCATGACGGAACCTTTTCTCATCCTTGAATGTGACAATATATTGTCGGCGCAGATCTAAGTGATGAAGAACAAACTTGTGGGACGCCTAAGCTTCGCCTTTAAGAATGGAACGCCATAGCATTCAAAAATCCCTGACTGCTTCTCAAGCTTCCCGGCAACTGCAGCTTATGCAACCGTAATGTGTATTAGGAAACTCTGGCGGCGAATGCTTCGCACGAAGGCGAGACTCTTAGTAGAAACGCGGCCTCTTGCGCAGGCCGATCCCGGCGGTAGTGCACAGCCGCGCAATGAAAATTACATAATTTTCAGGATTCGGTTATTGTTTCACACTGTTAAGTCTGAGAAGATTTAACATAAAAACATGCGCTGTCGGTGTTTTGTTTCATGACATTTGTTTGGGGGGCGTCATTCACAAAATTCCTAGGAACAACTTTGTGAAGAATGTAAGACAAGGCATGAGCTACATTAGTTCTATAATGGCGTGGAAATACAAACCGCATATACCTCATGTCATATAGCTGGGTGTGGCATATACATATACCAAAATACGTACAGAAATTTTCGCTTACGAGCAACTGCGCTGACGGCGATACCGACATCGGATTTTCTGCGACACCGAGCCCTTAATGCTATCGCGTTCGTACAATATATTATATTCAGCGCGTTCGTCAATTTTGTTGCAATTTGACTACGTCAATTTTAGCCGAATGAGCATGTGCTACCGGATGCTCCACAATTGGCACAATTTCGCACAATTTGTGACCAACAAATTGTATGGAAATTATCATCGTAATCAACACGCGGGCGTGTTTCTTGGCTAATCACCCATCGTATGTGTCATAGCGTGGAAATCATAATCATCATCCGCACGCGGTGATCATCCTGTAGAACCACCAAGCACGGTTAAGAGAACAAGGGTTCTATTCGTACGTCCCTTCATTTCATCTACTCTATCTTCTAACTCATCTTCCTCATCCCTGAAGTGCTACCCCATTTCTTGGTCATGTCTAAAACCAGCGACGGCACAGATTCCCCCCCCCCCCCCAACGCTGTGGACAAGTGACTGTGGTCACTGTTGGTCACAGTTTTGCCTGATTACCTTACGGCACACATTGCGTTTTACATATGGTAATCGATGAGATTTCAATGAATATCCACATGGAACGTATTATGAGCATGAAATAGTTGCAAAACATGTGGCGGCACACTTGCAGTAAATGTCCACTGCGTTTCTAGCTACCCTTCTTACCGCGAGGCCATTTTGACACATCGCAACTCATAAATAGCTAGAAACCCAATTCATTTATCCGCAAACTCTAGTAACGCATATATCCTGAGAATTTGTTTTATATGCCTACACTTAGTGAACCTACCACCTACAATTAGTAAACTACAAAATGTGCCGTGAAGCAAGAAGGTAAATAGTATGATTCTGATAATTTTGTTGAACATGCATTCTATTTTGTCATGCAAACAAATTGCAACTTTAGTAACTCTGTTTAGCGGTAGAATTGAGCTACATGTCATGAACAATTTGTACAATTTAAGGATAAAAAACACCTCATTCTTTGTTCCTTAAGGGCCTTTCACTTATAGGCTCTTCAGAGCGCTGCTATTAGGCGCCCATTTCTGCGTTGAGCCTCGGCGGGCCTAGGCGTACCTCGGCGTCGTACCTCGGCGTATCCGAGTGAACGAGCACAGCGAAAGATGAAAGCGAACGCGGAGCCGCGGTAGATGCAAGAAGAGCGTTGAAGGAGGAGT
This sequence comes from Dermacentor andersoni, assembly GCF_023375885.2. Lineage (NCBI taxonomy): Eukaryota > Metazoa > Arthropoda > Arachnida > Ixodida > Ixodidae > Dermacentor > Dermacentor andersoni. Next base: position 115,897,124 of record NC_092821.1, on the reverse strand, counting down.
GGGGAGGAGGAGGCTACAGTGAAATCTGTCACAACCCGCCAAGGTACGTAATCGAGAGGAGGCTCTAGGCACCCTCCGTTAGACAGACGGTCCGCGGCGTGGTGGTGATGAACGATAACCGACCGCCGAGTGGCTGTGCTCTTCGGTGTTTATTTGATGTGGTGACCAATGTAGCCCACCGAGCCCGGCAGGCCACCGAGCCTGGCGGACCAACGACAATTTTGCCCGAGGGGGCGTCACATGCTTGATGCTTGTTACACCCCCTTACCCCAAGTTTATTTGTTGACAAAAAAAAGTCGACGGTGCCTGCTATCCAGGAGAGTAACCATCCCGCGGCCTCCGCGGTTGAGTACTCCGCCTGGGCAGCGGTGTTGACGGGCCGGGTGTGGCAACGCCGGGTGCTGTTTGAGCCAGCCTCGCTCCGTCTGGAGGGTCCGGAGGGTCCGGAGGGTCCGCACTGGCCGGCCTTGTGAGTGGTGCCGGACTTGACACCGGCCCAACGCTTGCTGCACCACTGGAAACGCTTGCCGCCTCCGAGGTGGGCGCTGTTCCGCTGGAAGCGACTGGTGTTGCCGCTAGTTCTCCTGCGAGCTGGACTTCTGAAGTGGCAGTCGAAGGTGCAAGCCAGGTCCCGAGGCGAGGCCTAACATCATCGGCGTGCCGGTGCCATGTGGCCCCGTCTGGCATACGGACGAGCAGCGATGACGCGCTGGCAGGAGACACCACATGCCTTGCGTACCAGGGTGGGACACGACGGATGTTCCTGGCGAAGACTGGAGCTCCCGACTCCGGCAAAGGCCCGGGATGGCACCCTCGGTAAACAGTCAGCTTCTGCTTCAGCTACTTCAGGAGCGCTGTGGATGGGAGGTCATATGCAAGACGTCAAAGGGTGTCGTGACCATCCGACCCAACATGAGTTCACAGGGCGCACGGCAGTTGACATCGTGGGGCGTGGTGTGGTACTGAAACAGTATCCGGGCAATCTGCGTCCGGAAATTCCCAATCTGGCTCTACTCAAGCTTGTCCTTGATGGTTTGCACCACCTGCTCAGCTGCGCCGTTTGAAGCAGGGCGGTACGGCAGGGCCATCATCCGGCGGATTCCGTTCTTCGTCAACCAGGCCAGGTACTCTGTGCTTTCAAAAGCAGGACCATTGTCGGACACGACGACATTAGGCAACCACAGGGCAGCGAAAACCTGTCGCAACGCCGCAATGGTCGCCCCTTCTGATGGAGTATTGATAGGTCGAACCTCCACCCACTTTGAAAAGGCGTCCAACACCACCAGGAAGTAATGGCCCTTGATGGGCTCCCCAAATCCACATGCAGGAGTGACCAGGGTGTCTGTGGGAACGGCCAGGGGGTGATTTTCACATGACATGAGGCCCGCTGATGCTCCTGGCAGACTTGGCAGCTCTGCACCATGTAAGCGATGTTCTGGTCTAGGCCACGCTACCAAAGTTGGGACCGGGCCACCATCTTGGTCTTTTCCCCGCCAGGATGACCCGCGTGCCGCAACTGCAGGACCCTGGACCGGAGACTTTGTGGGATCACCATCGTGGACCCCCACAGTAGGCAGCCCTGCTGCAAGCTCAGCTCGGCGGCCCTGTGGCTATTGGCCTGCTGAGCCAATTCCTCCCCACGAGACACCACCTTGACCACCTGAGAGAAGACTAGGTTCCCTCTGGCCACTCGCGACATTGCAGATCTGGAGAATATCTCCGGGTACGGGTGCTCCAGCATAAACACTTCAGCAGGTTCTGGAACAGCATCAGGCACCTCTGGCAGGGACAGGCTGCTCAGGGCATTAGCAGGTCCCAGGTTCCTTCCCCGACGGTAAACGAGCTGGTAAGTGCAAGCTGCCAGCATCCAGGCCAAGCGTACCACTCGAGGTGATGCCTGCACACGAACGGCTTTGTCAGGCCCCAGCAGCCCCAACAGCCGCTTGTGGTCCCTGACCGCCTTGAACTTCCGGCCCCACAGATGCTGGTGGAAGCGTTCGACCCCGAACATGAGGTTCAGGCCTTCCTTATTCAGCTGGCTGTAGTGTTGTTCTGCAGCATGAAGCCGACGAGAAGCAAACGACACACGGCGTTCCGGCTATCCTTGACCAGGTGCGCCCGGACGGCTCCCACGTCGTACAGCGACGCATCTACTGTCAGGACGACAGCTTGGCAGGATCGAAGTGTACCAGCACTGGAGCTTTGGTGATGAGCTCCTTGCGGCGCTTGAACGCCTGGTCCTGCTCCTTCTTGCAGATCCATTGCTGACCATATCGAAGCAGAAGATGGAGCGGCTGTAGATGCTCCAACGTGTTCGGCAGGAAACCCCTGTAGATGTTTATGAGGCCGAGGTAGCTCTGAAGCTCTTTTTGGGGCTTAGGCGCCTTGAGCACAGCATCAACGTTGCGGGGAGCCGGGGCTGGGCCAGCCTGGAAAATGACATGTCACACGTACTCAACACTGGGGGGCAGAAAAATGCACTTTTTCAGCTTGAGCTTGAAACTGGCGTCTTGTAATCGTGGTAGTCATGCCAAGACGTTGTGCAGGTTCTTTAGGTGGTCCCCGTCGTCGTTGCCAGTAACCAGGATGTCGTCTAAGTACACCGCCACGTGCCTCATGCCCCTGAAGAGGTTGTCCATTTCCCTCTGAAATATGGCTGGGGCTGAGGCCACGCCAAACGGTAAGCCCGTGTACAGGAAGAGCCCCAAAGTTGTCGATACTGTGACAAACATTAAATTGTCGAGGACAGGTCGACCTAATTTTCTTAGACTTCGCCAAAGAATTCGATAAAGTATCACGTCCTAAACTCCTGTTAAAAATAATGAAATATTTAGAAATCCAAAAATTACTAAGTGGCTTACATCCTACCTTCAGTCTCGTGAGCAATATGTCGAAATAAATAAAATTAAATCCATGCTCAAACCGGTTTTGCATGGAGTACCCCAAGGCAGTGTCCTGGGTCCTCTTCTATTTCTTATATTTATTAATGATTTGCCTCCTGATATAACTGTTCCACTAAGGTTGTTTGCAGACGACTGCGTTATTTACAGTAGGATTGAATCTTTAAGTGACCAGTTAGAACTCAACAACAATTTACAAAGAATATTAAAATGGTGTATTGAATGGCAAATGTCACTGAACCCAGTAAAATCAGTTTGTATGACCATAACAATAAAGAAGATGACTTTGCGGTACAAAGACTGCATCGGTCCACACGAATTAAAAAGAGTAACAGAATATAAATATCCAGGACTAATATTTACTCAAAATTTCAGATGGGATACTCCTATCAATTAGGTGTGTAGCAAGGCAAATAAAGTCTTATGGGGTCTCAGGCGAAGACTGTACAGCGCAACTCCTGAAGTGAAAAGCTTGGCATATAAGATATTAGTAAGGCCAATTATTGAATACGCTAACATTGTATGGGACCCACACAATGTAACCAACCGTCATAAATTGGACAGAGTTAAACGACTCCCCTGCCTCCAGATTCATACTTACTAAGTATGAGCGCGTGCACTCTGCTACTGAACTATGCAGACGTGCAAACATCTCCGCATTAGAACTAAGGACTAAGTTTGACCGACTGAAATTTTTGTACCTAATTATTCATAACCAGGTTAAAATTAATTTAGCTGATTTCTGTATAATTTCACCAGATTAACGCTCCAGACACAAGCACAGTTTATACATACAGCCGCCAGTTATACGGAATGATATACTGAAGTATAGTTTCTTTCCGAAGGCGATCAAAGAACGGAACGAATTACCCAAGCCACTTGTCACATATTCCTCTGTAAGTGCTGTTGGTGCCGCAGACGAAGCGGTCTCGGAGCAGCGGGTCCAGCTGGTCCCCGAAGGCGCAGGCACTCGCTGACCCTCGTAGAGCAGCGATGAACTGCCCAAGGGTCTGTCCTCCCCGGCGGCTCCGGTTGTTCAAGCGGAAACGCTGCATAAGTGTGGACGGTGATGGGTTAAAATGCGAGCGCAGTATGGCGAGCAGCTCACCCAGCGTCTTAACATACGGCGTGGCTGGCATGAGAAGGTCGAGCAAGAGACTGAAGACGCGGGTCCAGCAGCTGGCCAGCAAAATGTCCCGCTGTTTGGCCTCGGGTGTGTCGTTTGCCCGGAATAACACGTGGACTTGCTCCTCTTAAACTGCTCCGGTGGACCCATCTCCCTCGAACGGCACGAGCCTTCCGTACTGCGGCATGGCGGCATCAACGGGGGGCGCTGCTTCGCCGCTCGCGGTGGCGTGGGACGATCCGTGGGTACTCGTCGCCAGTGTCACGATCCGCCCGGGTTCGTGAACGTGGGAGGGCTCGAGGCACTCTCAGTTAGACGGACGCTCCGCAGCGTGGTGGTGTTGAACGATGACTGACCGCCGAGCAGCTGTGCTCGTAAGTTTTTATTTGGTGCGGTGACCAATGTTCTCCACCGAGGCTGGCGAGTAGCCAGTGCCGGAGCGATCGGCGGCAGCCATCTTTTATTCCTTTCGGAACGGGGCAGCCTGGGGCTATTCAGAAGAAATATCAGTTTTGTTCGGAATATTAATGCATCTTTAACGCGTACGCGTCACTTTGGCGCGGTAAGTTCTTGCGGTTTTGGGACGTCGCGTGAGAGGCAGGTGAAGTAACTGCAGCGCGAAAACTTTTGACCAATAGCCGAGGGCTAATGGCAAAAAGGCGTCGAATCAGAAATAACAATTTTTGTTGTTTTGTTCGGTCAAATTACGCATAATCAGTGTGGAAACGTCATATAAGATGGGAAGCTATAGCGTTTTTCGTGACGTCGCGTGACAGACAGGTGAAGTGGTGGCGGTCCAAAAAGTTTTTCACCAATCGCGGTGGGCTGATTGCAGAATTGGAATAGAAAAATTTGGATTAGTTTTACGTTATAGCGCCCGTATTACATCGCTAGGCGCTATGGCAAGACCTGAAATTTCAAACCAAACGCCGTTTGCCCTTCTCCCGGCCGCCGCGCCCCAAGCCGGAAGGTGACGTATATGTGCTAGTGCGCCTGCGTACACTTGTTTGGCTGTGTCATCGCTAGTGGTTACACGTGACTTCGAGAATTATTAAAGGCAATATCTGTAATTTGTGTAGTATGTTGCTTGCACAGACAAATTACAGCTTCAAGAAATATTACGACACAAACCTAACATGTTCGTGTTTTTGCTTTACTTCGCATGGCAGCAAGAGAGGTGTACTTCCGTTTCGTCTGCTTGTTGCCATGCGGTGCAGCCACCCGCGCAGACAATTTCCACAAGCGGATCACATGCACTGTGATGCGCTTGTGTCTGCCTGAGTATTCGTGTAGCCCTGACTTATACCGCTGGTCAGTTGTCCTCATGCACAGAGCGCCAAATCGTGCACTGCGCAAAACGAGACAGTCACAACAGCTTGCGCGCGACGCCGCCAGCAGAAGTGCGCCGCACCGTAGAAAAGCGACGAGAAAAAAAGAGGAAGGCACGCCCTATGACTTATATGTCACGCGATCCTCGAGCTCGGGTATGCGAGAACGCAGGGAAGGAATTTCTCTTGCGGAGGTTAGAAGGGGCAAGTGGAGAGAGCGTCTCTGTTTGCGGTGAAGCGCGCTTCCTGAAATCATTGATTTGCGGCACTAAACTATTTCTATCTCGGCTATTAATGATCCGATTTGAAGAAAAAAAATTTGCGGCTGAACGCTCCATAGAAGACACGTAACAACTTCCAGCGCATAACCGAAGTTTGCTGTGTGGTCTGGTGAGGGGCCCTTTAAAAGCTGTTTCCCCCAGGACCGTCGTCTTCGTCATCATCATCATCAGCCCATTTTATGTCCACTCCGGGACGAAGGCCTCTCCCTGCGATCTCCAATTACCCCTGTCCTGCGCAAACTGATTCCAGCTAGCGCCCGCGAATTTTCTAATTTCATCGCCCCACCTAGTCTTCTGCCGTCCTCGACTGCGCGTCCCTCTCTTGGTACCCATTCTGTAACCCTAATGGTCCAACGGTTATCTAACCTGCGGATTACATGATCTGCCCAGCTACATTCCTTTCTCCTAATGTCAATTAGAATATCGACTACACCTGTTTGCTTCCAGGACCGCGTCCGTGTGTTAGCACGAAACTGGAGCCTTCTTCTCCGGCGTCCGCATCAGACGTGACCTGCGTTTGTGCCGTCGAGTACGTGCCGTGATTGACGCGGCCCTACTCGAATAATACGTCGTTACCTGGGCTGATGCCGACGATAGTGCAATACCGGGCCGACCCACGGTGGAGGAGAAGCAGGCGTTGAGCAATCCCTATACATGGGCCGATCCGGAAGATGTGCAATGCCGGGTCGACCCGCGGCAGAGATGAAGCAGGCGTTAAGAACTCCCCATCTTAGGCCTGTCCCGAAGATAGTGCAATGTTGGGCCGACCCGCGGCGGGGGTGAAGCAGGCGTTAAGCCCTGCCCATGCGTGCGCAGATCCCGAGGATAGTGCAATGCCGGGCCGGCCTACGGCGGATGTTCAGTTCTCCATTAAGGGGCCCACTTACACAGCTTCGCTGGCCATCCTTCTTCACAGAGTGAAAGGGCGCTGAGTTCTTTTACTGCTGCGTTAATCTTGCAAGTCTTCAGCCGCCGGGCACGGCTGACGACTCGGCGTTGCCTAGGCCAATCGCGTGAGGCGATACTGAACGCAAACTGAACGTGCGTTTCGAACCACGATCTGCGATGGTGCCCCTGGTTTCCTGGTTATTGCATTCCCTGCAAGCCTGCTCAAGCTGCTATGTCTTACCTTTGCCATCTTCATACTTGGCACGAGAACCGAAGGTGACGACCGAATGCGATGCGACTTGTGATATCGTTGAGCGAGTGGAGAGTGTTTACGAAGCGAAGCTCGACAGACTGATGAAGGCAACCATAACCCACGCTTTGGCCGATTTATCGTTGAAAACAAAAAGAAATAAAAAAGTAACTAAACAGAAGGAAGAATTGTTTGCCATTCACCCAAATTTCATTATTGCAAGAGAACTCGTGAATGAGAAGAAATGTGAACGTTCACATCTACTTCCTGCCAGCAGATTTCGTGATGCCCGGCAACGGCTAGAAGCACGCATGTTCCTTGATACCGAAGGTAGCACTCGCCTTCGCGGGGGCAGACGTCAGCGTATGAGGTCAGCCCGCGGTACCAGCGTGTGTGACGGGGATCACTGCTCCTGCAAGAGGCGATGGCGAGCGGCTACGAGTAAAGCTTGATGTGAGCTCCCTTGGGTGTGAGGCTCCCTTGGGACACTGGTGTCACGACTTCCCCGCAACGAAAAGCCACTTTCGTCGTTGGTGGAACGAAGGCATGAGAAGAGCGTAGTGTCGCGCAAGACGGGCTGTGCGGCGATGATGGCTATGATGTGGCGTAAGAGTAGCGCGTGTCGTCTCTATGGAAACAAATCGCGCTACTCAGAGCGTTCCCTTCCCAATATGAACCGGGTACCTATATAATCATAATACAAAAGACTGACACGCGAAGTGAGAACACGTAGAGAGCTGCGCTCAAATGTCGCGTTAGGGGGTATCGCAATCGTGCTGAATTTTTAAACATAACCAGCTTCTTTATTACCTCCAAATCAATGATAAGAAAAGGTTATAGAGATGGCAGCCAATGTCATGCCTCAGATATGAAATTGTCGCTGAAACTTGCGTCAGCGCGTATGCTTGTTGAAACGAGGAAGGTGCTATATTAATTTTATTGTGCCGTTGCCAGGCTGCTTTACTCGGCAATTAAATTTAAACTGAATCCACAAGCTGGTATTTAATTTTTTTTTGTGACAGATGCCTGAGCCAGTGCACGGTTAATGTATAGCAGGTGCCACCTGTTCAGCTGTACAGGTTATAACCTGTACAGCTGAACAGGTGAACAACTTCGGCCACTGCTTTGCTTCAAACATGGCGTCGTATACGACGCCATGTTTGAAGCAAAGCAGTGGCCGAAGGTGCATCCGACAGATCCGTTCAAATTTCTTGTTTGCACTTTTTATGGGAGTACGTCCGTCGTATCTCGCTTGTTCTCTCATGTCTCCCGGTCGAATACGTCGTACACACATGCACGTTGAACTTCTAGACACGCGCTTCCCTGGTGTCGGCGCCCATATCCTGTGCGCATTGCGGTGAAGCGTGCCTGAGTCGGCGCCGCCCCTTCAGATCGGCGAGCTCATCGCTGCTGCAACAGCTGCCACATCCGCTTCCACAGTGCTGACGCACGCTCTTTCACAGCAAAAAAAAAAGAAAGAAACAAAGAAATTGTATTCCGTTCAGTGCCCCACAGCGCGATGACAACTTGTTCTTCTCGCAAACAGTCCGACGGTGCAGTGAAGCCCGGCTTCCGGTACACTTAATTGGTTGGTGTAATTGCGTCCCTGTTGTAGCGTTTCGCAATTACGGAGACTTCGAAACGGGAACTGCGATCCACAAATTAACGGAAACGTTAACCATTAACCGATGCACAGACGCACAGCTGTTTTCCGAACAGTTAGCTCCCCTGACCACTCTAGAAGTCGTCTTCAGATTTCTTTCGCCTAAGAGGCGCAATTGGCTGTTGTAGTACCGTTTCCTCTGTCGCTCACAAGCCGTTCTGCATTGACACTTCTTCGGGAGACAGGTTTAATCACACCGCCATGCAGACCACTGGCAAAAATTTAGAAATAGATAGCCTGAATTATACGCGTCGTATGAAGCGTCGTGGTTATGCGCACGTTTAAAAGCCTTTTCGGCCCTGTCCGCCCACACTTATACTTTGATGCTGTTTCGTCTGCTTTAAGTAGGCGGTGGTGTATAAGCGGGGATTTTGCGCAAAGGTGAGGGAGAACCTAGGCGCATTATATCGCATCTATGGCAACTTGAGCCAGTGCAACTGACGACTTGCTTTTTTAAAGACGTTCAGAAGTTGTGGTAGAGTCCCAATACCATATAGATGGAAGGTTAAAGTAAAAACGTGCGTAAATTGAACACGAAGCGACGTCCAGAAACGCCGAAACGAAAAGAAAGAATAATTCGGGCGGTGCACAACATTACAAGTACAAAAATGATTCAGAGTTGGTCGTTGATAGCATTCAGATCAGACCAGGCAAGATGACAGCAAGCAGTGCATCTTCACAGCGGCTGGACAGCCACGTGCATCGGACCGGCGGCTCACGCGTTGGAATTAGTTGAGTGCACAGTTTTTTTATCTGCTTTACATAGCACATGTGTACCAGCTAAGTAAGCGTAGCGCTTTTAAATGTGCTGGCGTGCACACGTAAAATCAGCGCAGTTAACTTGCAAGCGTGACTCCGCGGTACAGTAGGTGGCTGCTGCCGAGAGGCAGTAAGGATGCGCTGCTTGCTGTCATTTGCGATTGTCAGATCTAATTGAGTGGCGAAAAGGTTTTTGGCCACGTCTAAATAGCTGCCGCTGAACATAGTAAAGTTCTACGCGGAGTCGAACGTGCGATGGCAGCGGGGAAAGTGGAGATGCTACCACAACGCCTGCGCTGGGACTTGCCTAGCTGCTTCTTCAGTTGTAGTGTTAACTGCTGCCTGAAAACTGTAAGGGCTTCTGTGGCACTATTTTTGCTGATTTGGGCGTTTCAACGGCTTATTATCGTGCACATCACGTAAACTGTGCTCTAACCTTTTATAACGCATTTAAGGGCTAGAGCTACTTCTAAATGCCGCGTACTGGACAACGCGTGTAAGTGGCTCATTGTACCATGATATAACCACCAGTCACCTATGTTTTCCTGTAGTTTCCACTTCCCCTTTCCCCAGTGAGGACTAGCAGGTCAGAGACACGCTCTCCAGGTCGACCTCTCCTCCTTTCTCTTCATTGATATCGACTCCTCCTCCTCTCCTTACGGAGGTATAACTCGAGTCGCCAGAGCATGCTGAAAGCTGAAAAAATTAGAATAATTTATTGCGATAGCAATTATAGGAACACTCGAGGCGCATTGATGTCATCGTCGTCGCCATCGCCGTAACGTTCCGTATAAAGTCCAAACACGATAACATCGTCGCCACGCGCCGTATGCTGTATGTGAAAGTGAAAATTGCGACGGTCACAGGACGATTGCAGCTCAATCTCGTGCGCACAAGGGAGCAAAGTGGGGAGGAAGCGCGCCGTCTTCTGGCACGCGCGATGCACAGGGGGAGGGAAGGGACGGGGGGGGGGGGTTACTCTGACGGCTGCTGCGTAGGGCGTGGCCGCGCGGGCGCCCTACCTTGAAAAGGACATCCTATGCGGACAAAGTGCGCCGTTTGCTGGTAGCTTCGTACGCGCTGTGTTTTCGACGCTTAGTTCGCATTGAAGCGAGACGCAACAGGAAGGCCGATTCGCTCGCTGCTGCTGCCGTGCTTCCTTACTCTAGCATTGTGACAGCGAGTTTCCGCTGTCATCAATTAAGACCTGTTCATGTTTACCTGTGAGTGCATGACACCGTGCTTGTTAATTAGGTTAATATGCGAATGTTTACAAATCCATACGGCCGATAAAGCTATTATTCTTACTTTGTATAGCTGTCTACTAATTTGCTATCGCACTCGATGCTTCTCCTTTCGGGAGGAACTGCGACATTCTTTTGCAACCCGTTATGATCATCCCTACGATCCGTATAATTCTAATATTAAAATTGAAAAAATTACGTTCATACTGCCCGCTGAGCTCGCTGTTTTAGAGGTAGTAAAGGAAACTGACTTTTTACCTCTTCTATGCCGTAATGTGAATTGACTCGGGTTTTCAGAGATCCTGTGCCTGCATGTTTCCTGCGGCACGTTAAGGCATCAAGCATGCAAAAGCGCGTACAGCGAGCTGGTTAAGGCTGGTCTGAAACTATTTAAGGCTGGTGAAGCTACTTCTGGCACTACTCTCTAATTACACGTACTAGCAAAAATAATCCCCGTTTATGTGACTGATGTGCAGGGCTAGTGGGAAAGCGCGATGAAGCTACTGAAATAAGGAAGCCACGCGGGTGTATTGAGATAAGAACACTCCCAAAAAATGGGTCCCAAATATTTTTTTAAATGTTAACTAACCCTTTTAGAATAAGAAGAAAAACTGTTTCACACATTGGAATTGAGAGCATTTTTCCTACAAACGTCTGTGATACACACGGAAAACTTGTGAACTGAGACAAAGTGCAGAGATCCTGTAACCCAACATTCTAGCGATGTGCTGCTTGAATTCACTGGATTTGTGCCGCTCTTGAATGAACCTTTCGCGATTGGATTTACTATGTGCCACTAGCTAGTGCGGAAAGCGATCGAACAGCTCGCAACGTTTCCGCGTACCAGCGAGCCAGGCCTCTCGTCTCCGAGGCCACGCACAGACTTCGCGGCAGTGCCACTAGATGGCGCAGCGCTTGCCAAGTTGTTTACTTTGTTATTATGTTCTCGTAGCCCGTGATTCGTACATCTGCCAGAGATGCAAATGCAAACCTAGATTTAAAGAAACAGTCACCACGAGTAGGAGCAGGTGTGAGATGACGGGCTAGCAAATAGAAGCTAGACACATATTAACATTCGGCGACGCATGCGTCAGTAAACCTTCCAATTCGTCATCATCATCATCATCATCATCATCATCAGCCTGGTTACGCCCACTGCAGGGCAAAGGCCTCTCCCATACTTCTCCAACAACCCCAGTCATGTACTAACTGTGGCCATGTCGTCCCAGCAAACTTCTTAATCTCATCCACCCACCTAACTTTCTAGGTAAGGCGACAAACGCTATTTTAAAACCGTCTGCTATCACGTGCGCGCACGCCGAAACCTTTGTCGTCTGCTTTAGCAGATGCCAGTTTGATGCTTTAGTGTAGAAGGGTGCTGTGTGATGACTCATCGACTGCGTATTTTACTCCTACAGCTTGCCTAAATTTTGATGGTGCCACACGGGCGTCGACCACTCGGAATGTCGGCGCATTGTAACGCCTGGACACGGCGAGATCGGGGATAGCTCGCATGTGCGTAAGCAGGTACTGCTACGTTGTTCATTTCCGGACGCGATCCCGGCCAGGGTAATCTGTGTGGCCCTGCTAAAGAAGAAACCAAAACCAAAAAGAGAATGGCACACGCGAAGCCGAACCGCGTTCATGACTAAAAGAAGTCGTCTGCGATTTGCATTACATCTTGGTTTCCTTTTACTGGATCGGCACATGTGCCACGTAAGTAAGATGGAAAAAAACAACTCAATGAATGTAATTCATGTGAATACGACGGATTGTACGTGAATGATGGTTTTCTTCTGCTAAAGAAAGGCAGGGCGTGTGCCATAGGCGCCGACTACGGCGCGAAAGGGGGGGGGGGGGGAGAGCACAGTGGCCTGAACGCCCGCAGACCCCCCCCTCCCCCCTCCAGGAATGCCAGAGTCCTTCCCATCTCCCCCAGTTTCTCATTGCCAGGCTTCTGTCGCTCACATCTGAAGTTTCTTTTAAGGGGGTATGGTAGCGTAAATGGGTTCTCTTGGTTTCAGCTTTATATCTCAGAAACTGTTTGTTATTTTATTGTGAAATTTTGCGTGTTGAATAAGAATGCTTTTGAGCTCCACTTCGTGTAATTTTTCACTGCAGCCTTCCTTGCTTTTATTAAATGTACCTTTTTTCAGAAACAACAAAAAAGATAGTATGACCGTGAAATTTCGGCCAATAATTCTGCACCATAGTGGTTTAAATTCGAACCTCTCAAAAATAGGTTCCTACATTCATCTCGCAAGAAAGAAAATATTGACCCCACTTGCCACGTAACGCAATAGAGACTTGCCAATTAATCTTTCTTCACAATTAAAACACAAACAGTTTTTCAATGTTCTAGGTTCAGGCTATTTGCAAAGGATATTACTATAATCTGACAAAATTTCACTGTACTCGGTCGGATAGTTTTCTGCACACAACAAAAACAAACGACTACGCCTCCTGAATGCGCTACAAAAGCATCCCTGCTGGAAAAATTGACAATCGCAACTTATGAAAATGGCATAAATTCAACATAGTTTACCAATTTAGGCAGATTTTTTATAAAACATACATGCACGCAGAAAAGATGATGAAAATCAATATCTAAGCAAGCCTTTAAATACCAGAAGGTGTGGTTTTTGGCGCTATCTTTAAATGACTCCGAATGCTCCCGCACGCTCATCACTGCATGGTTTTGCTCCGAACGCTGTGCATAATTCTTTAGTAATAAAATAAAAAACAAATTGGCTTTTTGGTCAATTTACCCTACCATACCCCCTCAAACTGCTCCTCCCTTCTCATTCGTTAAACCTTTCAATATACTAAAAGCTTTCTGCTGCATTGTTCGTATGGGCGTGTTTCGCTTTTTATTATTTCATATTTTCTCTTAACTTGTGCAGATGCTGGTAGTGAAGGAAGAGCTAGGTAAAGAGAAATGACCAAATTAAGCTGCATTTATGAGGCTATGGACAGCTTCTACATATACAGAGTAAATATGTTGCTAAATGTTCACGTTGCTTCTACAGTTACTCTGGAAGCGTTTACAGCGAAGCGGTTAATGTGAGTGGAAATGCTCATAAACGTTAAAACCATATATTACCGGTGTTCCAAGCGAGCAAGGTAATTCACGGAATTTATGCTAGCATTGCTGTTTGCATGGTCCTTACGATTGCTCCGCAAGCTCTCGCAGCGAAGCTGTACAGTGCGATTGAAAGTGCTGGAAAACATGAAATGCATATATTAGCGGTGTACTAGGAGAGCTGGATAATTGACGGAGTTTATATTAGCGCCTAAAAGAACGGTAAAAAGAAAGAAAAAATTTGAACTGCGTTGGGGTAAATTGCCGTCCTTCAATACCAGGAGCAGCTACTCTTGCAGCGAGAAGACGACTGGTGAGCCAGATGAGACGCTAAAACGTACGAAACACAGGTGGCCCGTGATGCCAACTGACCCGTGACGGCATGGATTTTGAGAGCGTACGCTATATCTGTGCCGTCGTCGTCGCCGTGATGTTCCGCATAAAGTTCAAGGGTGAGAAAATGGTCGCCGCGCTCTCTATGCTGTATGTGCGAGTGAAACAGTGCGAAGGTGAGCCTGCGATCGCTGCCCAATCTCACGCACGAAAGGGAGGAAAGCGTGGGGGAAGCGCGCCTTCTTCCGTCGCGCGCGAGACTCCTGGGGGAGGGTAGAGAGGGGGAGGGTGTTCTACTCCAGGCGGCGTGGGCGGCCACGCACACCCACCCGGGCTGCTGCATCTTGAAAGCAATCTGCGACAGGGACAGAGCCTGCCAGGCGCTGTGTTTTCGCGGCTAAGTTTGCATTGATGCCAGAGGCAGCGTGAAAGTCAATTCGCTCGCTGTTGCCGCCGCGCTTCCTCACTCCAGCGCTTTGACAGCGAGTTTCGGCGGTCATCGAGTGAGATGTGTTCACGTTTGCTGGTGCGCGCGTTGCACCCTGCTTACTAATTTAGTTAGCATGCCTACGCTTACAAAAGTATATACGGCTGATAAAAGTACTATCCTTACTGCACACCAATTTGCTAACGCACTAGAACTGGGACTTTTCTTTATCCGTAAACATGGACTACATTGTACCATAGTAAATGGGCCAAACACTCAGCTTGGCAAGTAAACATCCAGAATTTCGACGTCGGCAAAACGGCTAAAGTGAGAGGTAACGTAGAAGGGTGATGATTTGGGTTTTTTGGCTTAACATGTGACTGTGTTGCTCAACGCGAAGAGGGACTGGGGACATCGGATAAAATGAGGACAAGCGCTTACTGCCAACTTAAATTTTTTCCGATACAAGTTGTTATATAGAAAAAGAAAGATACAGGGAAAGCGACATATAGAAAACATAAATACAACATAAAAATAAAGATGAAAAATAAAGATGTCATCACCGCTCACTGGTGACAGCTAATAGCATACAGAGATGTATGTGAGTTACGCGAGATGTGCTTGTTTTGTGCTACGTGAACATTACGCGCGAGAACAATTCCACTCTTGAAACACGTAATTAACTAAAAATTCAGAAATTAACTCGTCAACTGCCATATCTTTTCTTCCGCGCACCACAGTCGAGTGGAACAACCTTCCTGTTGACATTGTATCGATCATTGATAACAAACGTTTTCGCAAGGCACTAACCACCGTTGTTTAAGTTCATGCCTGTTTGAAATTGGTATTGTAACTCACTGTACAGTGCTCACGGAATGAAATAGGACACGGAGCATTTAGTAGAACCCTACATATGTGCAATGTACGCGAGAGCACCATGTCATGTCGCTAGGAATTTGGTCACCAAAGGTGAAGAGGACTCCGATGTACGTGTACGCGCCGCAATTACGTCGATGTGACACGAACTGCAGCCAGTTGAAACGAAAGTATGTGCATTACTTAGCCCTAAATTGACGCGTTTCATTCCGTGAGCACTGTACCTTATTGTTCTCTATATGACTGTATTTTTTCCCATTCCCCCCTGTAATGCCATTCGCGTTCAGGGTAAATAAGTAAATAAACAAATAAAAATATGAGAAACTGATGAAAAGTACCGACCTTTAAAATTCACAATTACTTTACCACTTTTTTTTTCAAAAAAATATTGTGCCAGAAACCACTATAGTGATATTACTGCTCTTGGTGAAATTATGGAATAGCAAAAAGAGGGGGCATATAATTAATTTATGTGTCAAAACTAGAAGGTAGTGCAACCTTTGTCATGGTGAGTTCGCTATGCTCCGGCAGTTAAAAGGTTCAGCTCTGAAGCAACAATCCTGGACGGCATGTTGTAACGCAATAATTGAAGCCTTCTAGTACGCAAAGCATACCCATCCGACAGCGATCTCTCGCCTTATAACACTTTCGAGAAATACGGCCCGAAAATATGCGGCGTGTTGAACTGGTGTTCTACTTCACACTTATCGCGGCTGCATTCTTCCGACAATCCAGCGAAGTAATGACTACTAATGCAGCTGCAACATATCTAATGTTCTGGCAGTATCAGGCAAGACATGCAGAAATAGCCGACCACGCTGCCAATGGCGTCTGATTTATGTGCTTCCGCGTACTACTTCCCATCTCGCCACATTCGCAGTTATAAGACATCGACATTCCGTGCTGTCGACGCTCGTGCGATAATACGAAGAATGCCACAGGGTGTACCAAGTACGTATACATGTACACTTTTACCAGTGAGCACGCATCAAAAGTCAATACATGGTCAAATCTATGCTACAGAGAAGAAGCACACAAATTTCTATCAAGACATATGCCTGCCTGGTGCATTTATTCCAGTGAAAGCATTTAAGCCAATTACGAGTTGATGGTACAGAGAAGACTGGCGAAAGCAGCCGTTCTTGATACTGGAACTGAAGCCTCGCCCCACCCACACGCCGTTTCAGTTGTGACGCGTCACTGAGATGGCGCAACTCTTTGGTATGATCTCCAAAATTGGGCGCTTACAGTGGCCTGGACGCGGTGCGCTTACGTCAAACCTTACGTTGGTCTTACGTCACATCCGCTAACCAGCGGGTTGCACGCCTCGTGGGCATAGCGCTACTTAAAGGCTGATTATATGAAAGTTGCACGATTACCAGTCCTGCAGCTTTGAAAACATTGCTTCAGTTGTGTATGATAATTATTTATGACTCATGTTGGCTAAACCGAAATTTACCTGTCGTTGTATTTTGAATGAAGGAATAACCGAAACGTTTGGACGACGGACACTAGATAGCCGACAGGACAAACGTTACCTTTCCTGTGCTCATCGTGTTAGCGCTTCAGTTAAACGTTGCTTTAAGTAAGAACCAACTTAACCACGAAGAAGTTCGACTAAGCCATCTGTTTCACAACAGTTCAAAAAAAAAAACATATTTTTTTTGCAGCACGTGTTGTGAATGTGTGAAAACAATTTTCTAAGACCGTCCAATATATTGCAAGCTCTGCGCAGTTTTGTTTTCACTCTGCTGCAAAGCAAACCCATTCGTCTTACGTGTGCGCTTTCCGTGCTCACGTTCGAGATGAAATGAACGTGCACACAACCAAAGTTAATCCATACGAATCGAGTAGTTCCAGACACAAATTCAATTCAATCAATTAAACAATACTTCTCGAATAGTTCTCGAATAATGACAGACCATTTTAATTCAATAAGGCAATGTTTACATCCGAAACTTGGAAACATTAACAAGTTTATGCCGTTGCACTGCACAGTAGAGCACGCTTCACCAAGAAATTCAAACTTACTTTGGAGAAAACGCAGGTGACATTATCGACAAATAGCATGCACCACCAAGCTCCCTGAAGACTGCTGTACTCGAGCTAAGTTTGAGATCGTCTTACCGTGGTATAGACGAAACTGCTGGCTCCTTGGACGACGCAGCCGTTCTCTCTACGCGTAACTTCGGGTATCTTATGTCAACCATGGTCAGAATAAAATTTATAGCACTTTTTATTCATTTTCATAATTGATTGCACACAGTTGATGAATCGATATATCGGAAAGCTATTTAAGAAATACTCGCATTAGGTAAATTTATTATATTATTTCAGGATTTAATCAGATCGGATAATATTGGATTTGTAATTCCAAGGTTTCGAATATTGGCACAGTATATATATTAGGCCTTGCTTGCAGTGCCTGCTAAAGCTACACTTTCTTGCCGCCGGGAAAGTGGCGTTTTGTAGCTATGTTTTTAGACCAATGATGAAGCGAACGTCAGCAAACTCTCACGTTTTTCCCTAGTGAGACGACGTTTAAAAAGAAAAGGTCTGGTGGGAGCTTCGCAACCGACAAGTTTTAGTGCACAACAGGGCGATGGTCTTATTTGATTTTCAGCAGTACAAGATATGAATAATGTACTGCTTTTTTTGTTTCGATACATGGCCAGCCAATTACGCATCGCAGAGCTTGCGCGAACAGCTGGCGCCAAGTTACACCACCTGCAACTTTTTTGTACCGCAATGTCCCGCATATAATACGAGTACTTCTGCCTTGTATCTCAGCACTTGAAGTTCGCATGACTACTGTACTTACTTCGGGTAGTACAGTAGTCTAGGTGTTCAAGTACTGTTTCCTATTTCGTTTCACTTTTTTTCTTTTACTTATTCCTTGTTATTTCTTTTTTTTCGTGGCCCCTAAGTAGTACCGGGGACTATTTGTGGTTCGCAATTTTACTTAAAACTGCAGAAACGATGCAAGGACCTTAGAGAAGGTTTATGATAAGAAGAACGATGACGACTTGAAAAAAACTGGATAAGCTATATATCTATGCGTAAGCGGACGCTCGTACTTTTAACAGAATGCTCGAACAAGTCTACGTACTCGGGTGCCGTGAGATTGTGTACAGTTGGCGTGAAACGCTTAGGAACCCTACTGTCTGAGACAAAGCCGAGTATTTGTGCAGCCTTGACACGCACCCCGGACCCGCCGTGGTTGCTCAGTGGCTATGGCGTTGGGCTGCTGAGCACGAGGTCGCGGGCTCGAATACAGACCACGGCTGCTGCATTTCGATGGGGGCGAAATGCGAAAACACCCGTGTACTTTGATGTAAGTACACGTTAAAGAACCCCAGGCGGTCAACACTTCCGGAGTCCTCCACTACGGCGTGCCTCATAAGGAGAAAGTGGTTTAGGCACGTAAACCCCATAATTTAACACGCACCTCGGTGCAGGATTTGAAGGCTGCATTAGAATCAAAGGACTACATTTGTCAGTTATCGCCTACGATGTTACGTAAGACGCATAAAGGACTTTTAGGCCTGTATACGCGCACGCAAAACATACAATCGTGCAATTGTCATAAAATTGAACCAAAGTATGTTTAGGCAATGCTCGATATTGATTTTCACTTGAATGACAGTATGTAATGCAGTGTGAACAGGTACATCCCATGGCAGCTGCTTTAGCGCAGCCAATGATTCGAGGCTGCTCGATTTCAATGGGGGACACTGTGTGGGATATTTGTCAAGAAATACTGCCGTGAAAGGTGGCCGTGAATTTAGCAAATATTATTAGCACGAACATATTATGAAAGCATATTCAGCGCCAGCAAACAAGGACGCAAGGGAGACGACACCACAAAGCATTGTGGTGTCGTCTCCCTTGCGTCCTTGTTTGCTGGCGCTGAATATGCTTTCAGTTTACCAACACGCCCAACAAGCGGCAATGCTGAACATATTATATTTGGAATGAAAATGCGTGTGGCGGGAACAGGGAGGCATGAGATGATCGCGAATGCAATAATCAGTTATGAGGGGGATACAATTTTGTGTGTGGTGCGGCCGTCTTAACTTTCATCCCCAACGGGGAAGTCGCGTGCCCGTCAGCCACGCCTGCCTGAGTGGGAGGAAGCGACGAGGCTCGATGATCATTGTTTAGTCTGCCCCTGTGCACTTCTAACGCTTAATGAAAATTAAGAAAAAAAAGAGTTACAGTGGTTACACATTGAAACATTGCTTCATGTGACCCATCAGAAGCATTTTGTAAAGCGTAGTGACGTTATAATGGGCATTTTGCTTCTATGCCGGATAGGCGATGAGGGCTGCTCGATCGATTAACCTTTGGACACCTTTAGGGGTAAGTTTCAACTAGAAACGAAGAGCTTTCATATTTGCGGGTGCTATGCGACCCGTTGAAACAATATTGTGTTTTCGGGTAGAAACCCCAGAAATCTTTCACCACAAGTGCAATGGTCACTGTGCAGTAGCGGCACAGCATAAGCTTCGGAGTCATGGGATTATCAGTTTTAAACAACGATTAATATTGTTGAGAGAGAGAGAGAGAGAGGGAGATAGAGTTATAAAACATCTTTATTGAAAAGTCCCTGTTGAGTTCAAAATGGGAACGGAGGTGCCAGATGGTTAGTCTCATAAAGCTGCCGTTTCTGTCAGACGCAGGCCAGGCCTTGAACCGTAGCGGCGTCTTCCGCCAGCCGGACAGCCCAGAGCTGGTGTTCTGGGCATTCGCTGAACAGTATAGCCTCCCACGGCTCAGAGGGTCTTTAGTATTGTGACTTATCTTGTGTCTGTTTTTGTTTGGAGCTGATGGGCATGCCCATTTCATGTGATTAAGGTGTGCACGCGGCGCATTGCATGTCTGACAGTGTGGTGAGTACGCTTCTGGGTGTATTCGGTGCATGAGTAGAGGTGTAGGGAAGGTGCTTGTTTGTAGAAGCCTACATGCCGTTGCTTGATGTTTGTTTAATGATTTTTCAGGTGGAAGGTGTTTGTAGCGAACATTTCCATAGTATTCGCGGATTTGTCCCTAAGTAGTGATTCGATATCCCATTTGTTCATATTGGGAAACTGGGGCCATATAACGTAAAACTATTGCAATATGTTTTTATTCCAATCTCCTGACGTCAAATTTGCGTAACCGGCGACGCAAGCATCGGGTAGTCACCCGCAGGGTTGTCTCTATAAAGCAATCAAACACTCTCCTCGTTCATAGGAGGTCATTTTTGTATGCTTGAAAAACGAATAACATTGCCTACACTGAGCGGCTTGTCTTATCTAATTGCCTGGAAAGAGGCGAGGAGCAAGCTCAAGTGGAGAGGGATTCGATGGGGCCGAGCCAGTGCAGTGAAAATAGATAACAGGATGAAGAGGGTGGTGCAGCCGTCTGCGTTTGGTCCGCTTACTCTTACTTAGCTTGCGGTGGCTCGTCGACGATCGCGGCGGCATGTAACGGAAGCTTAAGAATGACGCTAAAACAGATCCTCAGCAAAGAAGAGTTGGCAGAACGAGGTCGTAAACGTGCCGAAAGTTCTGCAAAACGTTACACGGCCACGCAAAAAGCTTTATTACACGCAAATAAAGCCATGCTCTCCGGCAGGTGCGAGTAGCCAGTGCCCCAGCGATTGGGGGCAGTCATCAGTTATTCCTTTCGGAACGGGGCAGCCTGCCGCTATTCAGAAGAAAATTGAGTTTTGTTCGGCACATTAATGCATCTTTAACGCGTACACGTCACTTTGGCGCCGTGAGATTTTGCGGTTTTGTGATGTCGCGTGAGAGGGAGGTGAAGTGGGCGCAGCCCGAAACTTTTGACCAATAGCCGAGGGCTAATAGCGAAAAGGCATCGAATGAGAAATAACAATTTTTCTTTTGTTCAGTCAAATTATGCATAATCAGTGTGTACACGTCATATCAGATGGGGAGCTATCGCGGTTTTCGTGACGTCAGGTGACAGACAGGTGAAGTGGGAGTAGTCCAAAAAAGCTTTTGACCAATCGCGGAGGTCTGACTGCAGAACTGTAATAGCAAAGTTTGGAATAGTTTTACGTTATAGCGCTCCTATTACTTCTCGACCAGGTTATGGTTATGGGGCGCGTAGTTCTGTTTGGGTCTCTTCGGGGATCTGTTGTCCGGAGAGAGATGGCCGACGCAAGTGACTATCCCGGTTAATACTTGCTTAGGCTGCTTCGTGTGCAGCGTTGTTTCTAATTACCCCTGCATGGCCTAACATCCAGACCAGTCGAATAATTCTTCTGAGGGTAGGATGTTCGGGATGGCAAAATAAGTCATACTAAGCTAGTGGGCAGTGTGAGGAAAGCACTTCTTTTCCTTCATTGCGAAGTAATGTTTTATAGTGCCCCTCCTAAACTGATGGTGGTCCAGCTTCACTTTCGGCACGTCAGTTCCCCCTCCAGCTATGTTTTAAAACTTCCTTGTTTCCATCATGTATTTTTTTTCCTTATTATTGCGTGTTTTAGTGTTTTGTTTGGCTTTTACTTCTCCACACAATTCTGTATTGTTGCAGCCCACTTGAACTTAACATGTGTTGCTATGTTGGCTCAGTTTACCTTTTTTCCATTCATTGATTCAAACAACTTTATTCAGTGCCCCGCTATTTGGTGGGGTGGGCCTAGAGCCCACCTACGTTTCTGCCAAGGGTTGTTGGCCCTTGGAGTCTTCCTCGGCTCGCTGGACGGCCCAGAGTTGGTGCTGCAGGTCCGAGCTGAGCAACGCTGACTCCCAGCGCGCGCGGAGGCTGTCGCTGTTCGAGGCTGCATCACGGTTACCCTGTGTTATAGCCGTACATTCTGTTAGATACGGGACCTTTTCCTGAGCCTCCTTCGAGTTCACCAGACCACATCCAATCACCGTCCCACCTAATTAAGGAGCGCAGAAGCACGTCTACCACGTTCCCGAGCCGCAGCACATCCAGACAAGTAGGCGTCCCCCCCCCCCCCCCCCCCCTCGTGCGCCGCATTGGGAGTTATTGTCCTACTGCTTGACTCTTCCTGAAAGTGAAGCGGGAGCCTGGCACGATTCCAGGTAACCTGGGTCCCAAGCAAAGCTGCTTTGCGGCTCTGAAAGGACGCCCTAAAATAATCCGCCTGCCGCCTGGCCGCGCTGAGTTGCAGACCCGGAGGGAACGACGGCTGTAATTCACCGTGAAGTCCTGGGAACAACCCCCCATCCGCCTATTGTGACGGCAGTTGCAGACCACAAGGGCACTACCGGAGGCAAGTGATCCCTTGGACCGTAAAGCCCATGGAGCGACCCTCCGAGCCGAATGTGACTACACTCACACGGGCGCCTACCATTGGCCGAAAATGACGACACCTGAACGGGCTCGACGACTGGCCGAACAGGACGTGACCTCGAGACACCGAAGGTGTTAAAAGCCAGAGACTGGGAGCAGAGAGGAAGCATTCATTCATTCATCTCTTTCGGGCTTCTTGCCACGAGCCGCAGCTTCCGAGTTGCTGCCGGCCAGCAATGACTTTATTATTGTAAATTTCTTTGTTTTCAGACAGTAAATAATTCAAATAAACCTCCAGTTTTCATCTCAAAATCCTCCTCAACCTCGGCTAATTCCGCACTCAACGGCAAGGTCCAATATCTGGGAGACAGTGGTTGGATTGTTTTCCAGATCCAACAACTGGTGGCAGCTCTAGCGATGGACCTTCGTCCAAAGAAACCCTGAGGAACCGGGAACAGCGAAGAAAAAAGAGCCTTCATCCAAAGGAGTCCCGAGGAACTTGGAACAGCGAAGAAGAAAGAGCATTCGTCCAAAGTAGTCCTGAGGAACTGGGAACAGCGAAGAAGGAAGAGCCTTCGACCCAGGGAGTCTTGAGGAACCGGGAACAGCGGACCAGTGAACCAGATGGCGTGGTAGTGCATTCGTAAGTGAGCGTGTGGTTTCTTACCTTTTGATTCGCCAGACATCAAATGTTGCGTGTTTATTTTTACAGTTCTAGGAATCGGGAATTTGTTGCATATTGCGTGTTTGCACAAATTATTTAAGGAAAACAGTTCTTACCACCACTCGGGGCAGCTGCCATGGATTTTAGAAGGTTGACGAAGTCAGACTTGTTGGTGTGCGAAGACTTGGGAGTTGAGGCGGACGAACAGATGAAAAAGCCAGATATTATAAAGGCAATTAAAGATAGTGGCAATGATGATGAAAGCATTAGGATTGCTTGGGAGGTGATACAAGAACCACGTGAGCGTGGGCGTCAAGAAAGTGAGCGTGAGCGTCATGAACGGGAGCGGGAGTGTCAAGAGAGTGAACCTAAGCGTGAAGAACGCGAGAATGAACGGAACACTACGGGAAAACAAACGCAGCGCTGTGGAGGAGGTACCAAATTTGCCCGGAAGCATTTAGGCAGCGATTCAGAGAAGCGAGCAAAAAGAGCGACGAGGGCTACTCAGAGTTCGCGTATGGCTTGAAAACAAACCTTGATGAGTGGCGTTAGGGGGCCGAAGTCTACGAAAGTAGAAACAAAATTATCGAATGTATGTGTCTCGAACAATTTTACCGCAGCATTCCACAGTCAGTGAGGTTTTGGGTGCAGGATAAAGAGGCCGTAGACACGGTAGATAAGGCAGCTCAGCTAGCTGATGAGTACGTGATGAGACGAAACCTTACTACCGACGACGAGCGTTCAGATGGAAGGGATAATCCAAGAAGGTATATCCACCACAAAAAAACAGACACAGGTAAAAGCTCAGGAAGGGAACAACGATAAAGGAGCTAGCAGTTCGCCGGAGGAGGGGACAGCGGTGAGATTGTCCTCCAGATCCAGCAATTTCCATAGGATATGCTCCAGGGTGGCTCTAGAGTCGCAATGTCTGCACTTGTCCGTCGTGTATAAATCTGGGTGTATTAGGTGCATAATAGCTAGACTCGGATATGATCTGGTCTGTAACTGACACCATTCGACAGACTGGTTTTTGCCTAATTTTGGGTGCGGCGGCGGGAATGTACGCCTCTGCAATCTATGGTGTCCTGTAATTTCGTGAAATCTGGTCATGCGATCTTCCCACTCTCACTCATCGGTAGTCGATGAGGCGGGGCTAACCGAGGCTCGGTCCGTAAGCTCTCGAGCCATGCCGTGCGCCTCCTCGTTGCTACAGTATGGTAGTGTGTGAGCAGGTGTCGCGGTTATTACATTTTTTGTCACTTTTTGAACACCTGTGTCGTGGTTACTAGCTAATTTTAGCAGTCGTAGTGCTTCTGGGAAGATTCGACCGTTGGCGAAGTTTCGTATGGCCGTCTGGAATCGCAAATGATCATGCCCGCTTGTGTTTGCGCTATGGCTAGTGCAATAGCTATTTCCTCTGCGGTTTCTGCGTGTAGCATTTTGACTGTAGCGCTCGTCGTGCATTTTCCCTTGTAATTTATCACCACTGTTCTGTAGGCACGCTTGTGTCTGTATCTAGCTGCGTCTACAAATGTGGTGTTCTTGCTGGTACCGAATTTCTTCAGTATATTGCGTGCTCTGCTTTGCCGTCGACCCTGATGGTGGGTAAGATCGATGTTAGAAAAATTTAAGTATTTTGCATGTCCTCGTAATAGCGCCGCACCAGGACCCAACGCGAATTTTGGTCATATGCTGGTAGGTATAGGGTGCCGTATAAGGAGCTTTCTTACCAAAATAGTTTTCCAAATTATTTCAGAAATTAATCCGCCTGATGTCAGTTGGACGGCCTTCTTTTCTGCAAGCCGAGCCCCTGAAGCCGTTCCTAGGAGGAAGTTTGTCACATCTTAGGAAATAGAAGAAGCCATGTAGAAGAAACCCGTTACCATGCTGCCAGAAGGTAAGCGTCACTGCCAACAGGCATTCTTCCCTTTGCCTCGACTAGGGTCCGCAAGTTTTCTCTCCCTGCCTTCTTCCATATCGGAGCGAACAGACTATGCCACCCGAACGTCTGGTACTCCCATTTCATTTTTAGATCCTTCACACTTCCAGTGGCGGCATGCATATTCGGCACTAGGTGATTTAGCCGAAGCCGTGTGCCATGACTGGTGACATCGCAAGTAGTCTGTCTTTCGTACAGGCATTTTCGCGTGTGACCTTGGCTCTGCGTCAAAGCGTGGCGGCCTTAAGAGTAAGGGCAAGCGGTCTCCTGTTTGGAAATTCAGCAGTTTTCATGCTACTCAGCCGTTTCTTACTTTTCAGGCACGATTGTTACCACGTGATCTACATGCTGGACTTGCTTCTTTGCAATGGTCAAACCCTGCTGACTTCCACAACTGCAACGATTTTTTTGTTGTAAATTTTGTACATTACCAACGCCAGGCGCGGTTTTATGCTTCGCACGTTCTTTTGAAACTTGTATTCTCCATTGAAGTGCTTATTTACGCTACGAATTGTGATGCAGGTTTTCGTGTTGCGGTATTCTGAGATATTTGCAGTTTTCTTATTTATGATCTGTATTCATAGAGTTGTGGTTTTGTTTCAATGGCTGTATATTGTCCCTTACTTAAATGCATTTTTTCACAAAATAAACTACACATGCTAAATATTTTGTTCACTGTACTCAGTGTTAAGTTGTTTGCCTCCCACATTTTACTCGGACCCAATCTTGTTCTACTTTTCAGCATACGTGGGTTCGTTTTATTTTTCTGAACAGAATATGAGAAGCAACATTGAACAGTATCGAATCTGCATAGGATGAATATTTGGAAAGTTTGGCCACCAGGGGAGAGTACCCTGAAAAAAAAAATGGTTTCTAAGGAAAGCTTGTGGATGCGACATGCACTCCTGCGCGTCGTCGCATTA
This sequence comes from Dermacentor andersoni, assembly GCF_023375885.2. NCBI lineage: Eukaryota > Metazoa > Arthropoda > Arachnida > Ixodida > Ixodidae > Dermacentor > Dermacentor andersoni. Next base: position 115,871,169 of record NC_092821.1, on the reverse strand, counting down.
GCGCTTTAGTGGTTGCCATGTCGACCGTGATTGATCGTGCGTCTGTGCCTTTGTCGGCAGCACGCAGCGTGCGCGTACAGTACCGGAAGTTCAGCGCTTTTCGCATCCGCAGCTCTGCGCACGTAAAATACAGGAGGAGCGAGTCAAGGGAGAAGGAAGCAGCTAGAATAGGCAACTAAAGCAAAGTAAATGCGGAGAGGGTTAGCTTGAGCTGGTGGTAGCCCTCAGCACCGCGCGTGAGCAGGGTATGCACTTGGCTACCCCAGCTGGCATATTTATCATCATTTCTGCTTCTTCCTAATTTGTTGAATGCATTGCAAATGGCTGTCCTGGGAGGCGTAACTAAAGCATCAGTAATACAAGAGGTGTTCCGGATTCTATTTGCAATTACCTTAGTAAATACTTTGTAGGCAACGGACAGTAAGCTGATCGGTCTATAATTTTTCAAGTCTTTGGCGTCGCCTTTCTTGTGTAGGCTTAATATCATTGATTGATAATTATTGACCTCCGGAGAGCAGATTGAGCTGTCCTTACTATATAAACATAACAATAACTGGAAAGTAAGTGACATGTAAAAATATGATATGCACAAACTTGAGGAATCACTGGAAGGGGCCTTGAAACACTTTTCCGAATAATCATAGTGACTAAACGAAATCACCTCGCGAATTTCCTGCAGCAAAATCTTTTTCTGATCCTTGCAGTATAAACGGAATTAGAAATATTTATCGCACCGACGTATTTCTTTCTCCACTAACGCGCTGGAAGCTACACAGGGAGCATGGCAAGGGAGCAAGGCCCTGCGCAAGAGTTACGTTTTGTTTGTTTTTTATTGTTCCATTGCTACTTGTAGTTCAGGCATGCGCGGCGCTCTCTCGATGTGAGATGGGCGCCTGGAATTACATTACTTACAGTGACCAATCAACAAACACAGTTGTCTGATCATCCTGTGGTTGTGGCTTGGGGCGGTCGCGGCGTCTACGCTACGCAGCATGCCAATTTCGGTGTCCCTTTAAGAAGGAACAAACGAAGATAGCAAAAAGAAAAGTTGGTTTCAAGAGTTCTGCCTGAGTCAGCTCTGATGATGTCATGCAGTAGCTCATGCACAACTCGTGAAATAATAATATATGAGCCATAAAAAATGAACAGTCATGCAGAAAAAAAAAAGAACACATAGGATGTGCATTGTGCCAGCCTTCACGCTAGCTGACATAAGCGCTACAGCACACGGTGAAGCTAAGATGTTGTTCGGCACAGAATAGGATCTCTTCTTACAACGGTGCGTTGACACGAACATTTCGCTTCATACAATCTTCGCAATATGAATAGTACTGAAACGCAATGTGGAGAAGAAACAATAAATGTACTGACAACCCCCCCAACTGTGCCTGGAGATGGTCAAATGAAAAAGCAAGTGTTTATTGTGATAGAATTGGGCATGCGGTTTACAATTTAGGTAAGAGTTTCAAATTAGCACGAAAAGTCCCTAAATATAAATGTTAAGTGGCGGGAACTGGCGGTGGAACCTTGGTACCTGAAATGTGTGCAACGGGATTCTTGTATCTACGTGAACTGCTGGTAGGTTCCGTATACTTATTGTTTAAGATCAGTCGCTATACTATAGACGTCTAGCCTTTATTTTACATGTGTTGCGAGCTAAAAACAAACGTACACACAAATCGACGGTGCTGCTTTCGCAGCAATGAATGGAATGTGCAGAGCAATGACATCCTTAATTGCAAGGTGATGCACGCGACTGCCGTATTATGCACACTTGTTTGGGAGTGATCAGCCAGAGTTGTGTGATCTTGATGTGAAGGTTAAAATGCCATCGAGTAAATGGGCTGTAGAGACATGCTAGCAGTAGATGAATAGAACTACTGGCTTGGGTAAGCTGAGAAATAAAGAGCCTTGGCTTGTATGCAACTAAAGCACCTGAAGAGAAAACGGTGAAAGTATGTAGCTATTATTTTAGAAATAATTCAACACTTCAGAAAACATGAGCCGAACGGCTCGATAAAATATTTCTTGCAGGTAGAGCCGCACTTGTCTTCTGCTTCCCAACAACGGTGGTGTATAATTGCTATCGCGCTCATCCCTTACTGTTTCGAGCACGTACGCCTACTTCTTCATTGCGGATAGAAAAACTGTGATAAAAAATTCATGGCCGTTCCCACGGCCGCTTCCGAGTTACGGTTGTACGATTGGACACACTTGCCGGTAAGATTCTGTCACACCCTAAATATAAAGAAGAAACGGGTAACATTAAAGTTGGCTGCCAGTCCATTTGAAATTTAGCAGCCACCTGCGCCAACAAGAACTACATCAGTAGCTTAGCCTCAAGAGGAGCTCTGACATAACTCGTTCCTTGTGTAGTGTCGCGTGGTAGTGACGGTGAAGAAAACAGCGAAACTGCAAATGGCGAAACTAGTGATTTATTGGGGGAACTCGTGGCCCTCAAGAACAGGCTACACTAAAAGCACAACGACAGCGGCGAACACAATCGGTGATCGTCGAATATCTGATCTGCAGGTCAAGGGCGTCGGCCTTTACACGCGAGTTGTCGAATGCTAAAGTGTAACTGGTGGTGCCCGCGTGTCCTCCCGAAAGTTCTACACAATTGGCGTCGTGCATGCAATCAAATGACACAAGCTTCGGTGAAACCAGAAGCCCCGATAACATTCAAGAAACTTCCGATACATGCCGGCGCGTCCCGCGCAGAGCGATAACATTCGTTAGACGGTGAAAAGCGCTCACCCGTGAAAGATAAAGAAGTTCACGTGTCAATATGCTAATGATTGCATCCTTGAACTCCTCAATGGCACAGCTGTTGTACTGTACAACTGCACAACAAAAAGAAATGTCACTGCAATAAACAAAGTGGGCCTCCTTTATATGGCACACAGCCATGTGCTGGTTAGGTTGAGGACAATACTTTTCGGCTCCGAGGTTTCATAGTTCTTGAATGAGTTCTGAAGCTTTGTTAGAGATTTAATATCCAAAAGGACTTTTTTGCCCTTGCAGCATTTGCATGAAAAAAATTGCGCAACTATCGGGAGACTAAATATGGGGGAATATTCCTCGTGCAGAACGAGCCCTCTCTGGTGCACTTGAAGTGTGTGCCCCAGTGATTTTTCCCACGTCTTTCATGCAACAGGTGCTGCACTTTTCCTTGAAAAACTGGCATGCATTTCTGATGTTGTTACAGTTCTGTTTCCTAAATAAGCACAAGAAGCAGGTGAATGTTGGCAGCACCTTTCGAACGAAGAAAATTATTCGCTTGAGTGATAGAAGCATGACTCTTGCAGTTACGAGGTCCTTTCGATATCTGTGCCATTCTGGAGAATTCGACTGTCCTCGTGTCAAGGATTCAATCTCGCTCCTGACACTCTCTCCACCACGCTAGTCAGACACATGCAAGATGACTTCTTCTGGTGCCTTCTGCTCGAGTTCATTAGCTTTCACCCTCAACATTTCCGAGATAGGAAGTGGGCCGGAATGGCAGGCTTGTTGAGCTGTAAAGATAAAGTCAGACCTGCGTAAGGTTCAGGAGAAACGAAGAACTGCAGAGTAAGAAGACTGCACCAAAATCGCAATTCTGCAGCTATGGATATCACTAAAAATTATTCAAGGACAACTTATGCAAAATTTGAAATATAGAAAATGCTACCGAGAAAGATGAAACTAACAGTAGCGTCTGCTTAGTCACCAACAATATCTAGCGGAAGGCGTATACTGGTGGGGGAGGCATCATTTATCGATTAGCGATTACTGAAAGCTGTTGCCACCTGCTTATTTAGGCCCAGAAGGAAAAAAAATACTCTCAATGTCGTAAGATGCGGACTTCTTTACTTGGCCCAACAGTGTTGAAGTGTAACTGCTTCCATACTTAGCCATTGTATGCCCTCTCATGTAGGCTATGTGTAGTTGTAGAAGATAATACAACCTATTATTGCGGACAAAGCTGCAGACAGGCGACCTCTAAAAAATAAAGGAGGTTATACAGAAAAAAGGTGCTTTCAATAGAAGGATGCCACAATGATGTGTAATCTGCTATGTCATCTTCCTTCTAGCTGCTTCGCAATATCTAGCCTTCCGTGCACTCCGAAAGTAATTATACTTAATTAGGTGTGATCGCAGTCTGCTCTTCGCATTAAGGTGTGAGGACACTCCCAGGAAAGAAAATAGAATGTCTGGCTTTCTGTGAGATGAAATACAACAGTGTCGACCAGCGTCCACATTGGTGGTGACAAACAAGCCATTAGGATTGGTAGTCTAGTTAAATATAAGTTTTTCTCACGTATCTATGTTAATGATTAATTTGAAGTTTTTTTTACTGTTGAGGAGAGGCTCACTGCGTAATCATTTACGTGCATGCAAGCAACTGTTCCAAGCATGGATCCGTAAAGAGCACGTGACATGAAATGCCAGCCACCTGAAAATTCGACACAAAAAGTGTTCGACAGAACTCCTACATGAGATGACAAAAGTGCACCATCAGGATTCAGGCCTGCCAAACAGCGACTGCAATACAGGTTTTCAGAAATGCTATGCAATGGTAAAGGTACACGGGAAACAGACAACGAGAAACGGTGATTGATGGGATTTTCGGTTTCGGAGCTGCAGTGGAGCTATAAAAAGCGCCAAAAGCACGGTATTTTTGATGGCTCTGCTAAAATTTCAAATACCCCGGCCATTAAACTGCATACAAGTCCCAAGTACAGGGGGACTTTTCCATTTTAACTTTAGCGCATTGCAGCTGTCGGAGTCAGAAACGGAATTCATGAACCTGTGTTCGATAACAGAACATGGCGGCTGCGCGGCAAGCACGCCAGGAGATCTGAAAAAAAAAAAAAACCATAGCTGCCATAGCAGCCATGATAAAAGTAATAGGGTAAAGAGCTGTAAAGTCGCCCTCAAACCGGAAACAGCGTATAAGTTATTTTGCAGTGGTAAAACTTTCCTATCCATCTATTGTGTGCTACAGCACTTCTGTCACTCTAACAATTCTTCAACGCTGGTGGCCATATCCACCATCCTAGATTACAAACGGGCTAACTTTGCCGCTATTAATAATGAACTATCTACATTTCTTGATCATTTTCTTTTTAAATTCGATACCCGCTCTGTCGAAGAAAATTGGCTACTGTTCAAAACGAAGGTACACAAACTATCAGAAAAATATATTCCTAAGCGCGTCGTCACTTCTAACCCTCAAGCACCCTGGTACAATGCATACATCAGGCGACTATCTAACAAAAAGAAACGTCTGTTCCGTCTTGCGAAACTTTCACCTTCTATTGAGCGATGGTCGACATACAAAACTGCTTCCGACACATACGTAAGAAGCCTGAAACTTGCAAAAAACAATTTCTTGTCTTCTACTTTACCATCTATTTTGAAAACAAATGTTAAAAAGTTCTGGCGCATTATACACCCTGCACACGACCCCTTAATTACATTGCAAGATACCTCCGGCAACATAATCCCAAATAACCTTTGTGCTACCATACTGAATAGAACATTCACTGAAAGCTTTTCCTCTATCACGACAGTTGATCTTCCAGATATGCCGCATCACAGATTTTCCATTATGTCACCAATAACTATCGATGCTCCTGGGATTGCTAAATTAATCGAGTCTTTGAAGCACGATTCATCTCCGGGGTGTGATGAAATTAGTTGTAAATTCCTAAAAGGTACCTGCGCTTATAGTTCTATTATACTAACAAAACTTTTCCAGCAGTCACTCGATTCATCAAGCCTCCCTAACGACTGGAAAATCGGGAAGGTGGTCCCACTCCACAAATCCGGTAATAAGCACTTGCCTCAAAATTATCGTCCCATTTCACTCACTAGCACATGCTGCAAATTACTAGAACATATAATTTTTAAACACATCGCCACCTTTCTTTATGATAACTGTTTTTTTTCTTCTGCGCAGCATGGTTTCCGTCAAACATACTCCAGCGAAACGCAGCTACTCTCATTCACTGATAAATTGCATTGCATTCTTGACCAGTCATATTGCGCCGATTGCATCTTTTTAGATTTCGCGAAAGCTTTTGACAAAGTATGCCATCAATTGTTGCTTTATAAATTAAGTCATCTTAATCTTGATCCACATGTCTTTAGATGGATTCAATCTTTCCTTCTCAACCGCTGGCAGTTTGTTTTCACTAATGGCACAACCTCACCGCTTACTAACGTACTATCTGGTGTACCACAAGGATGCGTCCTCGGACCCCTTCTATTCTTAATTTATATTAATGACCTTCCGTCCACCCTATCTTCTGCCAGCCACCTTTTTGCTGACGACTGTGTCGTTTTCCGTGCAATACGTAACCTCAACGACATTATTACTCTCCAGACCGATCTTAATTTGGTCCCTAACTGGTGTAAAACTTGGAAAATGGAATTAAATATTAACAAATGTAAGTTCATGTGTGTTTCTCGCTGCTCTAACACTCCCCCTTCTTATTGTCTTAGTGGCATTCCTCTTGATTCCGTCGAATCATATAAATATCTAGGCGTACATATATCACAAAACTTAACATGGAACGCCCATACTGAATACGTTACCAATAACGCTAATCGCATGTTAGGGCATTTACGTTGCAACTTCTCTGCTGCTCCTTCGTCCTTAAAACTCCTACTCTATAAATCACTAATACGACCTAAACTTGAATACGCATCATCTATATGGGACCCTGGGCATGAAAATCTTATATATTCTCTTGAACTTATACAAAATAACTCCGTTCTCTTCATTTTTTCAAATTACAACCGTACTGCAAGTATCACAGCCATGAAAACTGACCTCTCTCTCCCATCTTTAATATCTCGTCGGAAAATCAGTCGCCTCACTTTATTCCACAAGGTATATCATCACGTCACGCTACATGACGATTTTATTTCACCACCGGAATACATCTCCCATCGCACTGATCATCGGCACAAGGTTGGCATCCAAAAGTGCAAAACTAAAGCTTGTTTTCAGTCATACCTTCCCCAGACATCTGTCGAATGGAACTGCCTCCCTCCCGATATTGCAGCCATTGAGGATAATCAAAGATTTCGTGATGCACTAACAACCTTTGTTTGTTTTGGAGAATGTTGAAATTATGTTCTAACAAAATTCACTGTATTGTATTTATTGTCTTTGTAACCTATATTACCCACTCCCCTCTGTAATGCCTTTGGCCCTGAGGGTATAATAAATAAATAAATAAATAAATATATAGAATTACAATGTAATGCTCAGGAATACACTGACATTTACAAACAGCTACAGCTTAGTGAAACATTCTGGAAGACCGGCACTTAAACGAAGTACACAGAAAACAGAAACGCACATATGCGCCATAGCTACGCTGTTACGGCTTTTTTTTAACGTTTTCGTTATGCATTCATAGTATAGTGGTTTCTGTTGGTCCTAATGTCATAACACGGGGTCATTTCCCTCTGAATCATCCACTATTTATTCTGAAAAATTACATGTATTCGAATGCGAGTTTTCCAGTCACCATCAACGCTGCCTGTGAATTTTAGTTAAGCTGTAGGCACTTCAGTTCTTCATAAACAATAGTGATAAGTAGAATAGCAGTGGAGGAAGAATCGTCCTAAATGTTCCAAGGCTTCTGAACTTTACAGTGGGAGAAAAGGGGTGGTGTACAGAGCCAGATCTCGTCATTTCAGCTAAATAAAGCTAGATTACGACTTCAGCTTGTTTCTGCTGGTTTTGAACAAACCCTCCCATTTACTATATTCTCTGTTGAGCCCAAATGTCTCATTCTAAAACCTACAAAAATCATACTTTGGACATGCACCAACTTTTCAAGGTTTTGTAAGAGCATTGCATTCACTCATTCTTTTTTTATATTTACGTAATAGTTCGGCGGGAACCCGTAAAGTGGAGCAAAGTAATTAATAAAGGGAAAATGAGATATCGACCCAATCGCAGCAACTGCTACAAAGGACTCCCATACGGGTTCCTCGAAAGAAAAGCCTGGTCGAGGACCTGAATCCAGGACCACCGCCTCTCCGGTGCAGCCGGTCAACCATCAGAGCTAACCAGGTGGCTAGCAGATCAACAGTAACACTTACTGACAACAAATTTTTCTTCAATTGCGACGCTTTTCTTTCGAGGGAACCATATGGGTTTCCTTTGTAGCAACGGCTACAATTGGGTGGATGTCTCATTTTCCCTTTAAAATTTCCTGGCTATATTTTAACTGTAATGCTCGTGCAAGGGAATAGGAGTTACTTGATAAAAGTGATGACGTTGTATACACAAAACGCCTATATCAGCTTCCAGTGCAAAAGCTTAATTCATGAATTACTAACACTATCGATCACTTCAAAATTGTATGACGCATCCATTTGTGTAAATCAATGTGGCCAGTGGATCAGAAGCTGCATTTACAACATTAAAAAAAGCACCTGTGTAAACCAGAAATGAATATAAAGAACACCTCTGGACACATCGTGTCTCATGCGAGTGTTTTTTCAAATAAAGCCCAAAGAGTTGCGCTGCCCACCCTTCGCTATGTAGAAGGAAAAACATTTACTTTGTCACTCTGGTTATTACCTAGTTTAATAAGCCCAAATAACTTTTGGTTGAAATATAAACATTTCAGACCAATAAGACATACACGAGGACAAATAAAGATAACTCTTTTCAACTAAATTTTACATAGAGCATGGTGATGCAGCTGGCTAATCAAGCTTGCCATCTTTTCTTTGTTCACATGAAAATACATTTCTTCTGTTAATTATTCTTTAGAATGCGGATTTTGATTGGTGCTGCTATGTCATGGTTGTCCCCCTTTCAGTGAGCAATAGCTACGGTGGCCATTGTGCACCAACTAAGTGTCAGAGGGGTCTTTGCAGGTGTTTTAATTAATTCGATATGTTCCAGCTCCCACAGCAACGAGCAGGCCATACGAGACACCGTAATACATTCACAATTCATTTCGGCCACCTGTGTGTTCTTTTTTAATGTGAGCCTGACCCTGGTCTTCGCATCTCACCTCCATTGAAAAGCGACTGCTACATCCAGAATCAAAGCTGTGAACTCATGCTCAGCAGCAGGACACTACAGCCACTGCACTAACTTGGCTGTTTTCTGGATGATGCGCGTTATCGGCTGCTTCCTTTTTTTTTTACATTACAAGTGTTTGCGAGGCTGCAGCCTCTTTTGGTTTCCCAAACCAAGAGATATGTAAAAGCATGACAAGGTGAGGAATAAACTGCACACATAAAATTCAGCACTAAGGTGTGGCAGCTATCTCAGTTGCACTTTACATGTGAAAAAAAAAAAAGCTTCAGCTATAGCGTTTCTGTATCACTCACTAGAAAAGAGTGCGATTAACAAATGCGTTACTGGTGGGCTCTTACTTGAGCACTGCAATAGCAGAACTTGGGGCAATGTTCTGGAAGACCTGCAACATCTGCGCTGCAACAGTCACATGAACTTGTGGAGGAGGGACAGGCAGCTTCACCTGGAAATATGACCGGGTGGGTACAGCTGCGCACATATCTTGCAGAAGTTTCTTTTTTGTACCCCCGTGCAGACGCCATATTTGTGCAGCTAAGCGGCGCCAGGGACCCAAATACCGATCTGGTAGAGGTTTTTGTTGCCCAAAGCATAACTTAGGTGGCAAGTTCATCAACATAACATTGCAAACCAGGAGAGATCCTGCAGCTACGATGTAGCCGCAGTGATGATGTGTGTCTGTGTTTTTCCTTTTGTGTGTTCCATCTAGTGCTCAAAAAAACACATTAAGTAACATGCATGCCGTTATCTTGTATGTACTTTGATTCTTTGATATGCCGTATGTTTGCTAATGTAGGGGCCGTCGCCTCGTGAAGCTCCTTGTAAATGTAGCTTTTAGCGACTGCCCCATTCTCTTTGTAACGAAAGGAAAAATTAATTATTTGTATTTGTATTACGTGCGTTAGATACCTAACCCCTTCAAATGTGGCAGTCACATTTACGTATGTGAGTTGCTTTTGCTTTCTATGGGCTGTGGTTATGTAAAAACATGTGCAAGAACAAAAACTCTGCAACGGATGGCTGGTAGCATATAACACATCAATGCGCCAAGTAATATGTAGTTCTGAGCGACCATACAGTACACAAGAAAAAGTTGAACAAGTTGCTCTTCACGTAGTCTGTGAACACTCCTCTTTCCAAATGGAACTATGCTCCTAGCTCATCAGTGATTTACACTCCTGTTTTCAACCGTGAATGCAGATCTGTTCGTGAAAAAAAAAGAAAGAAAAAGCTGATTTTGTAATCACACAAACGAAATAATCAGGGTCTAAATGTCCGTTTACCAGGCTAGAATTATTTCTCTGGGGGAGTAAGGGCCACATTCATTTAAACATGTGTAAACACTGAAGCAATGATCTCTCATATTAGCGTCTGAAGGAAATAAGCAGTTGGCAGGCGAACATACCGTTAAAATGCAGGATACAATTGCAGAGGAACCTGCAAAAAAGGTTCAGGTTCGCGCAGGAGCTGAGTCAGCATTAGTTTACACTGAAACCAACTTTTTCTCTTTCGTTAGTTTACACAAGAGCCAATGATGTTGGCAAAACAGGCAGGAAACAATCAATTAAGATCAGGTCATGAACCACAAGTCCAACCTGCACCTGGTGTGCGTAAGTGCTTTTTTCATTTAAAGCAGGTCGTTCTATTTCTTTTTCTTGTTTCTTTCTGCGACAAAAATATTGAAAAACTTACTGCAGTAACTAGAGCTAAGCGAAGCAGCAGTCATTGTGCACTTATGTTGAATGGAAAATCGAAAACAGAAGTTTCCGCAATGCAAAACCAGGAAGAAAGCTTTGCCACACAATCGCAAACCATGATAAACTAGGCTGCATGACGAAGTGCGAAGCTCGCGTTTAGATTAATTACCACACGCTTAGTGTGCAAGGATGTCGAATGTGAGCTGTACTGGTGTAATGTAACTGTCTCTTTTCCTCGATTCTATTCCAATTCCCTACAACGGGTTGTCAACAGCACCTTGGGCGCCGGTCGCGGCAATTGACGAATCACGATCGAACTCTGTAAAAAAGTCGCGCTTTCACCCGAAAGGCGAAGCATGGATTACGATAGAAAAATAGCGGACACTTATACGAAGTAAGGATTGCAGTTTCATCGGCCATATAAACTTGTAAGCATAGGCATAATAACTAAATTAACAGGCATGATGTCACGCACGCACTAGCAAACATAAACATATCTGACTCGATCACCGCGGAAACTGGCTGTCAAAACACTGGCGTGAGGAAACGCGGCAGCAGCAGCGAGCGAAGGAATATTTTTGCTGTCTATCGCTTCCATGCAAAGTGAGCGGCGAGAACACACAGCACACGCAAAATGTAGAAGCCACCGGCGCACCTAGACTCCGCCCCGAACGCAGATCGTACTCAAGATAAGGCCGTGCGACCACGCGCGGACGCCATGTGCGCTGTAGCAGGAGTAGAACGCCGCTCCCCCCCCCCCCCCCCCCCCCCCGTCCCCGTGCCTCAAAACATTGGGTGCCCCGCGCGTGACCGAAGGCTTCGCGCACCCTTCCCGCTTTGTTCTCCTTTGCGCGGGCGGTACTGAGCTGCGATGGTCGGCTACCCTCGCACGCATTCACTCGCGCATAAAGCATAGGGTGCGCGGGGGCGGCTATCACCCTTGGACCTTATACGAAATCTCACGGCGACGCCGACGACAGGAATGCGCTCGGAGTGTCCATGCAATTCTTATTGCAGTAAAATGAATAGCACAGGTTCGAAATAGGAGGAGAATAACATCATGCCGAGCCTCCTTGAAAAGCTCTGGAAGCAGAGGGCTTGCTCTTCGCCCCCAAGCGCGTCCATGAGGTGACACGCTGTAACAGTGGACCAAATCCGCCGTGCTCGCACTTTTTCCGACAATCCAGCAGTGCACGAGCACTTTGCTTCCATGATCGATAGGTTCCGGAATGCGTCGGTGATTCTCATTAGAATCTCGTGTGGGTCAGCGGCCATACCGGAGGTATGCAAAAACAGCGTGACCACATCGACCTCACCACGCACAATAGCACTGGTGCCGACTAAACTGAGGTATTCGGCGTCAACTAACCGCTTTCCTTCTACAAAGCAGCGGCAATTAAAGTCACACAGCAAGAAACTTAATATCTTCACCAAAGACAGCGTACGCAGAGACTTCCGTGAAACCGCGGTGCTGCACAGTGTAGCCAGACCTGGCCACGCTTCGCAGGGCCCCCTGATGTTAATTTGAGTCACCAGTGGTACAGTCATCCTATCACACAGGAGCAGAAGAGTCTACACGCACGAGTATATTCACGCAAACAACACGGACGAGGACGGCGATGAGAAAATATAGGATCCGCGGTGAAAGCTGTGTTACTCTCCCAGTAAATCATTTCAGAGACGAAAGAATGAACGAAGTCTACATATTTTATTACGTTGTGGGATAATGTGAAAAAGAGCCGTGCAGAATTTGATTTATTGGTTGGTGCAAAACTTCGGGCAGGCACCCCATCTGCCACCGCCTGCGTCATGGGCACGTGAGACTGGGTTTGAAGGTAGCTGCGCTATCACTGTTCAAGCCGCCGATCTTTCGCAAGTGGTCGATGGTGAGCTGTGGGACGTCTGGTGCAGACAAAGTGAGGCCGTATTCCTTCGTAATCAGCTGCTGGACGTCAACAGCCATCGCGGAGTCCATGCCCAACTCGCCGAGGCTCACCGTAAGATCCAAATTTATCTGATCTTGAAATCCTGCGGGACCAAGTTAGTTACGAATATAGGAATAAACAAACAATGGAGCGATGAAAAGCACAAGACAAATTACTGTGACGCCTAATTGAAATGTATAATCAATAGGCAAATCGAAACTAAAGCGGGAAAGGCACCTTGTAGCAGATTAAAGGCGAGGCTACAACTACCTCATGTCCGGGGCGGTGGGGCAACATTTAACAACAGCAGCCGCCATCAAGTCTGTGGTCGTGGATACTGGCTGATTTATTTGTTTCTCATTCATTCATTCGTTCATTCATTCATTCATTCATTCATTCATTCATTCATTCATTCATTGTACCCATGGTGGGACATTACAAGGAGGATGAGAGTTGAAAGTGGCGCCACATTTGTACAGTCAGCAAGGTCAAGCAGTGATGGCGGTTTCGAACCGAGATGGATAATTCATCATGGCCATGACGGGCTGTCAGCCGATTCCTGTATTTGATTGTGCGTAGGAAAAAGGGCCACTGCATTGTGGGTGCATGAGCTGTTGAAGAAAAAAAAACGGCGTTGGGGTAGCTGCGGTGGGAAACACTGGGGACTGGGCGGATCGGGTTCTTGAATGCTGGGAAAGCATAAATACATTGTGGTAATGGCAGAGGGGTGTGATCTAAAAAGCGGGGAGCGAGTGGAGCACGTTAAAGCAGTGTTCTTAATGCCGGTGTTACAAGAGAACCCGTCATGAATGAGCCTAGTCTCGTGGTTTTGTTTTTATTCTGTAGTTTTAGTTAGATTTGTAGAGACATAACGCCGCATTGCCATATTCAAGTTTAAGAAGTAAGGAAACTTAATAAGCAAGGTGCCTAACTGAGAAGGGTGGGAGTTTAGTGTTACGCTAAAGCAATCCAGGTACCTTATTACCAGAGTTAGCACGGTTACTAACGCAGTGGGTTTAGGCTAGTTCTGCATAATGGTAGTACCCTTCTCTTTAATGCACCGAAACGATGCGGAGTGGTTGAGGCTGCTACTCGGAACAGCCATGATTTCTGCACCAAGACACATCTTTTCGTTCGTTCTACAATTTCTTTACCTCCTCATTAACAAAAGAAAAGCAATTTCCAAGAAATCATGCACTGATACATTCGATTACCGATTTCAATTCTTCATTCGTACACAGGTGTAGGACACTGACACTTAGGTAAGTCGTCACCGACGTAGAAATACATTCGGGCGCATGTCACCTTCCCTTATCTTGATGTTACGAGTGCTAAGTTCGCAAGTAAGCTTTGTTTTCCCGAAGATACGCGCGCTAAAGGCGGGAATCTGTTGAATAGGTGCGCGACAGGATGAATCAGATAAGTTCAAAAACACTATTGGAATACCGAAAATGCGTGTCACGGGGTAAACGAGGTCCGGTTTATCTGCGGCCTTGCGGGACTCCGAAGACAGGTTAGCCCTGACAAAGCTTGAGACGACCGGATGGCTTTGGCTCAGGAACCGTTCAATTACATTCAAGCAGGAGCTGATTCGCTGGGGCAGTGTGCCATCCAACGTCCCCTCGGGGCTCGTCGTATGGTCAGTGGGGCTACCGTTTTCGAGGGCGCCCCACTGTATGGCGAGTCCTAGAACGTCATGCAAAATAATTTTTCAGGAGCTGTTAGTGCATCTGAAGTACTCTCACACATTATACATTTGCTGCCCCGATATTTCTTGTAGAATTAATTGTGGGAACGAGTTTTTGTTTGCAGGAAATTAGGAGGAAGATAGGGATGATCGGTAAGCAAGATCTACGATTAAATATGAGCATTTTATTAATTTGTAAAGCAAACATTTGATAGTGCTTCATGGGTAGCGATTTGGACGAGCTTTATATAGCAGGTCACTGGGTTCCTATTGTTGCAACTCCGTGCAAATGCACGAAGAAAAAAATGACACCGACTCGCTCTTTCCTGCTTCAGTTTTCTTGTAATATACAGAATAGTCATGCGTACTCGAAAAATCTCACACTCCTTTGTTCTGAGCACGAAAGTTTTCCGTCAAGTTGCCAGAAACATTTACGGAAACTGCCCGGCTCAACAGAAGGCCCTGCCGATCACATGGCGTCAAGCTCCTTTGTCTGAATCACAGACACCTTAAGGTGTTTGGAAATACAATTTTTTGTAGTTTTCTGTATTGGGGTGAACACGCATGAACTCGGGCTCATAAACAAACTTCGTCGATAAATGTAAAGGAAGCACGTCGTTTATATAGTAGATTTACTGATAGCTAGGCCTCTCTTTCTTATTGCATCGGCTGGAAGAGGTGAGGGAAACGCCCGCGCACTCCGACTATATACGGGCATTTGAGCCTGTGTTATCAACGAGCGGCTACAAAGGATGCGCTCAAAAGTCTCAAGTCCTTCTATTTGTGGCTTCTAGACTAAGATTACGCAATAATGTATGGCCCCTTAAATGTCACCGTAAAGAGAGACAGCTCACCGGGTAGTCCATCCGCGGCTCGGTTCTCGCAAATGCGTTCAACGACAGAGTCGGCGTAGCTACTGTATGGCTCCCAAGGGCTACCACAACTTGAGCACAGAGATGAGAAGACGAGGAAGTAGTCGAGGTGTGGGCAACATTTTCTAGACAGCTCGTCGAAATGTCAGGTGCCGTCAACTTTCAGCTTGATGAAAACGTCGAGCTCATCGCCATTATGTTCCATCATATGTGCGTCCAGAGGTAACTGTATTACGAAAAAAAGAGAAAACCTCTTCATTCTCACCACGGTTCCATAGATCAAAAGTGCTCGGTTCAGCCATATTTTCATAAGTGTGAAGTGTAGTGCCAAGAAGTTAACTACGACCATGATACGATAACCCAGGCACTATAAGTTCCTCTGCGGGTGTAGGGGCAATGATATGGTTACTGTGACTTTTACCTTGCTTTAGAGACAAAATTCCGTAATGTGAGAATGATTAACATTGTCGCATTTAGAATTTTAAACGGCGAAGATACACTGCAAAGTGTGACATCATCAAAATGAAATGACAGTGTTGTCGCATTCGGTGCGGGCCAAACAAACTTGGCCTATTAAGCTGGCGTGAAAGATTGGAGCAGGGAGCGTTACGAGACGAAGCCAAATGTCAAAGAAATCATTGCGAAGAGCGCGGTTAGAATCGGCGAAGGCCCATGATTAAGAGAAGTGACAAAGTGGTTGTTTTCACTCTTTACCCGAAATGCATCAGTTTCACAAAAACGAAACTTCTGTATAATTGACTTCGATACAGAACTTGTGAGGCTTCATTCTCTGTGGCCAGAACGAATGAGTAAGGCGATCTGAGGGCCGAAGCACTGTGGGAAAGATTTTAGCGCAGCGAGAACGACAGAGAAGTTAAATGTTGCAGTTCATCGAGTACTGCTGAGCAGTGATGTGACAGCTGGCGTATTGCTAGGCGCAGTAATTATTAAATAGCTTCATGAGGGCTCGGTTGGAGTTGACATTCGCCAATTACGGGTGCGCATTCTCCTTTTGAGAATACGAAGAAAGCAGTACGAGTCGTCTTCGTTTCCGAAGGTTGGCCTCCACAGTGGCGGAGCATTGGATGGTTTGTTTGTTGGTTGATTTTCTTCAATGACTGGCTCAAATGGGGACGTATTCTCGGACGAACACTTGCGGCCAAACCACAGCTTTTGCGTGACGCGTCGCTCAGCCAGCCAATCAGCTCATGCGGTTTGCCCAACCAGCAAACAATGGTGACAAAAAATGTGCACTTGCCAAGAAAAAAAAATAGAGGACCTATGTTTTGGGCCCCGTACGGGTCCGTTGATCACAATGAAGATGTAAGCATGGGCCCGTGGCTATTTTTGAGTGAGGTGGCGCAGCATTCGAGTGTATATCTCGGGAAGATTACCTCGCGTTCTGTTTAATGTGTGTCTAGTTGATTGGATGTAAAATAATTCTGAAAGCAAACGGGCAGATAAGTGGTTCTCTTTTGCGATGATGGCTGCCGAGTCCGAGTCAATGATGTGTCCGGTTAGTTCGTGATGTTCCGCCCGGGCATTCGCGGCTGTGTGGCCCTTGGCGACGTCATTCATGCGTTGTTTCAAGCGCCGTTTAAAATTTCCGCTCTCGCCGATGTGCGACACCGCACACTCCTTGCATGGTATCCTGTATATCACAACCCGGGTAGCCTGTATGTTGCAAAGGGTCTTTTGCGCGAACGAGCCCTTGGCCAAGTTTTCGGGAGGGCACGTGGGCGATTTGAATACCGTAGCTCTTAAAAATTTATCCAAGGGATTTGCTTGTTCCCACCACTGTGTAGGGTACCACCGCGCGCTTCACTGTTTCTTTCGTCGTTTACCAGCGCAGATTCGCTGATTTGCGCTCCTGCGTACTGAGCAGTTGTAGAGGGTAGCCATTGTTCAACGGGTCCCTTTTCACAACCTGTAGCTCTTGCCTATGTTTCGTGGGGTTGGAGCAGATGTGAAATCCCCGGGAAAAGAGGGCTGCTGTGACGGATCGCTTTTGCCCATTTGGGCGTGCCCAGTCGAAGGCCAGGTACTTTCCCGCATGCGTTGGCTTTCTGTACACCGCAGACCTCAAGCCGCTTGAAGTCCTCTCTACGAGGACATCCTGGAAGGGAATTCGCCCATTGTTTTCCTCTCCAGCCCTGAACTGTAGACTCGGCTTGAGTGAATTTAGGTGCTCGAGGAAATGCGTTGATTTTCCTCGGGCCGCAAATGTCTGTTCTTTATTTTTATTTTATTCTTGGCGAGTACAAGTTCTTTGCCACCAATATGTTTCCTCGCCAGACGAGTTTTCATCGAACACTTGACTAACCAGCAAATAAGCGCTCACTGAAAGTGCACTCGCCGAAAGCGATCGTCTGAGAATACGTCTCTAGGTGTGACACGACAATTTATCGTCCCTCCTTCCTATCCCTTCTTCTGCTTCTTACCGCGGCTCTGGTTTGTGAAAAATGTGGAGGGCGCTTAAGCTACGTGTTTAAGAGTGGAGCGAGATAGCATTCAAAGATCCCTGAGTGCTTTTCACGCTTCCCGGTAACTGCAACTTATGTAACCGCAATGTTCAGCGGGAAACGCTGGCGGCCAATGCTATGCACGAAGGCGAGCTTCGTGGTTCATTTTTTGATGGTGTACAAGGAAGCCGCGCCGCTTCTACTAAGACAGACCTCAAGCGGCAGTTGGAAAACACTATCGCGTTGAAACGGGTTTGTGTTTCGGTTTCCGCGTAACATAACTATAGTTTCTCGTATATTCAAATTACTATCCGACGCTATGTGTGTTTCACACGCTAGGCTGTGTAGGTGTCGTACTTTGCGATTTTCCTGACGCATTTTACTTTGAAAAATTCAATTACTTTAGTAACTTCTTTGCACTAAAGGTAGGGCCTGCGTGGTTGGGTATGCGTTGTTTGGTATTATTCGGCGCTGGACGCCGGTCGACGCTGGACGCCGACGCCAGATTTTCTGCGACACTGTCGCGTTCATAGTCAAAGCGCACCGCATCGGTCATTCATTGAAGGTAGCAGTCAAGAGGCCAGTCAGACTGTTCTTCAGGCTAAGCACCTTTTTTGCTGCAGTGTGGGCGCAATGATCGTGAGGGAGAATATTCAACTGACGTTCTTTGGGCGTGGAGTTCAAAGCTTCGCGGGACACTGTGGCTTTTCGTTTTTTACAAATATCTCGCGAAGCATTTTCGGGGTCCTGCGACAGGCAATGTCGAGGCTCATCAAAACGACACGAATGCGAACCGTTAGCGGTCATCGCTGTAGAATCAGAACTCATTTCGACAAAAATAAAGCACTCACAGTAGAACTGTTCGTAAGAATTGATGGCATCCACTAGCAAAGTTGGAGACATCATTCGCGAGAGCGACCGCTCAATGGGAAAGAGTGCTCACGAAAAAAGAAAAAGAGCTCCGGGAGAAACCATCTCAGGACGACTGTGGACACTAATGCGATTAGCATTGAAGCAATGTAGCGATACAGCACAATGACGCGGGCAAAACGCGCGACATTTGAAGCGTGCACTGTAGGTGAGCTACTCTGTACCACTCCTATTTGGATACGCTGCGCCATCTAGCCCCTTCGCCGTGAAATGCACGCGGTTGGGAATATATATATTCAGACAAGGTTGTCTGAATGTATATGACTGTTTCGCCCAGAACGAGAGATATTTTAAAGATTTCTTGTCGTTGACGACTCGCACATGGCCAACGGCACAAATTGGCCTGAAGGAGGTTCACTTAGATAGCCACATAACACAAAATCTTAAGCCTCCTTTCCTTTCATTCACATTAGATTTGAATCGTTTTATTTTTATGGTTGTGGTAGAACCTTCATTTCCTTAAAGTCACGCAGGCGCTCTAGTTTTTTATGTTTTATTCTAACTTACCGATTGTAAAATTTTGAAGTCGTATTTTGTATTTTACTTTTCCCCACCCGATTCCCGGCCCAAACCTCAGAGTGGTCACATGCCCGTACAGACCACCAGGATCTACATGTATATCTACACGTATACAGAGGCCCATAACCAGCAATCCATGTTTGGCGTGAGAGGCTAGATACAAACGGACAAGCCAGAAAATTGGACCGCCGTGAACTACGATTTCTTGCCCTGCGCCGTCTGCTGATTCCACCTGAATTTGTATCCGGTACTTCAGAATATACAGAACGATGAGAATGCTGAACGCAATGATTAGTCTCCGGATAACACAGCTTTTTTTTTTTTTTGGAGGAGCACATGTAGCCTTTCAGTTTACTCTAACTGACCCTGGTGTGCAGGCTATTTAGCGCACCAAAATGACCCCGACTCACCGCAAGCAGATTATAGATGCCACCGACGGGCCCCATGACCGTGGCTTGATGGACAATCCGTGACGGTCCTTCCTTCGTTGATACGTCGACGTCGCTGGCGAGCACCCTGACTCCAGCGCGCTGCCATCTGTGAACCCGGAAACGCTGGAACCCTATTTCTTTCACCCTGAATAAGGAGTTAAGGAGCGACTTGCGACACCCTCTGCCCATCAACCATTCGGCCAATTCTAGAGCGAAGGCGGACTGGCCTCCAACGATGGCGTAGGCCTTGCTTTCGTACAAATAGGCGCGCGGCACAGCTTCGACGGCAAATGCTGGGCTAGGACCAGTGCTCGACCAGCCCTCCTCAGGTCGCACCTGCACGAGTTCACGAATATACTACAGTTTCAGCTGTTGCTTTGGAATAATGAAACACGACGAAGTGTATATTATTATTCGAAAAATGTTGGTTTATAATATGAAATGGCACACCACTTATTTGTATTAAATGAAGTAGAGAGGAGGAGGAGAGAAGAAAGAGAAAAAGCAGGGATGTTAACCAGAAGGGTATCCGGTTGGCTACCCTACGCTGGAAGAATGCAGAATGATAATGAGAAATGGAATGGAGAGCAAAAAGATGACAGAGCGGAGGGGAAAGGGTAGACGCGGTGAATTGGCTCACGCACGCGGCGGAATTATTAACTTGCAGGCAAACGAGAAGAAAGGGGGATAACCGAGGGACCCGATTTTTATTAGTCATATCATGCGAAGCCAACAAACACTGACACCAAGGGCAACATAGGGGAAATTACTTGTGCGAATTACCCGTGACGAATCTTGCGGGGCGCTTCTGAACACTTTCTAGTTTGTATGCAAGGATTCCTGTATAAGAATCTCATGCTACGGATGCATATTCAATTACAGGGTTTATAAAACGCAATGTCTCATTTAATGACTGTAGTGCATGCTCAAAATTTCGCTGAAAGAGGTACACCACCTCGCGCGGTATCGCTTGTATTATTCCACATGCTCAGATCAGTTCATTGTATCAGTGGTTGCGATTAATTAATGAGTAATATGATTCGGTTCTCAAATTTCGCCGTGGCTTGGGACATAACGTGCCTTAAACGTTGCCTGAGAATAAAGTTGTGAAATGCGCGCTGCACGAACATAAACATTGCAAGAGAAGCTACGCGTTCAATAGAACGAAAACCAACACAATCATGCGCATCGCGTTTCGTTGTATAGGAATTCAATAACCGCTCCACTATATTTCGCTTCAGACAGGTTCCATCGTGTGCGTCCGATCTGAAGATTATCCATATTAGTTAGGAACGACCACTTTGCAAAGCAGCGATCGTATAGTAGAGTTTTGGATGCTCGTCGTTGGTATTGTTCAATGCCAGGAGCGGTGAATATGTTCGCGGGATTGTTTGAATGAATTAGATGCCTAACATATAATTCCCGGAACACTCTTTGATGTGTGTTCTTTCTGTTGAACACGGTGCGTGTGCTTACCTCTGCCTTCTGTTCCTTTCAGGATCTGCTCCTCATGATAAACTTCATCTGATCGAATCAAATGTGCATCTTCCAAACGCGGAAACTGACCCTTGAGGAGCTGGCATTCTTCATTTGTGCCTACAGAGAACAAGGACAAAGAACAATATCGATCAATCAGATGCGTTAAACATATAATTTCAACATCTCCAAAACATGACGCCATCAGTAAAGAATACTGGGAAAATAAGCTAAAGAATTAGCTAAAGAAAAAATAAGCTAAATGGCGCATAGAGCTGAAGCTCTATGCGCCATTTTGAGGCGTAGGACAGCAGTGGTCGTTCCAATAAAGAAAATTGCTGCCGTTTCGAGCAACTCATAAAGTTCAAGGATGCGTTTACTGTTCCCACTGCCATTTGTTACGTCTCAACATGGCCCGAGGCGTTAGACGTTTGCCACGAGGCAACCTCCACCCATTCATCACCGCCTACCATGGAGTCAACGCAGCGTTGACTCTGACTGCTAACTGGTCCAGAAAAGGCACCCACCTCCACGACTACCTCGCAGCCTGAAATAATGATGAAGAGGGAAAGGGTCAAATGCTATCGAAGAAAAGCGGCGACCATGGATTTCCAGGTTGCTATTCCGTCACATATTCCGTACCATCGATGGTGTGAGTGCTGCTAACGTAGGAGTGCTGCTAACGTAGGAGTGCTACTAAGGTAGGAGGGCTATTAAGGTAGGAGTGCTACTTGGTGGGACTGCTGCTAAGAAAGGAGTGCTGCAACGGCAGGAGTGTGCCGGAGGTGAGAATGCTACGGCAAGATGCGATATCAGGGCGTCGTGTCGCAAGCGATTCAACGGTTGTGATTGGATGCGATACAGTCCTTAGATTCCCCAGCCCACTCCTTTAGGGAAGGTGACGGTATTAAAGATGGAGACTTTTCGTGCAGTAGGGCCGAGGTGTCCTGATGTTAACTCGGACGTTTAACTTGCTCCTGTATGGAGTGGGCTTCCGTAACTGTAGCCGTGTAACTAAGTCCAATAAACCTTTTTTCTTTCATTCCTACAACTGGACGTATCCGTCGATGGTCTTGGTGGATTCCTTGCCCTAACGCCACTCTCGGTCGCAACACCTTTCTGGCCGATATATACTTTTCCACAAGACGTGCGAATTCAATCAACGACCCCCGCAGCGCACTAAATGAGCTTTTTTCGGTGTTTGGGTTTGCAGGGTGAATCTCGTTCACAGCCGGAGATGCGGATGCAGAGGCAGGAAAGCTTGCGGGGTGGTGAAAACAAGTTAACACCAAATTTTTGGGACGCCGTATTCAGCCCATGGAAAATTTAATGGAAGTAGGGGATAACCTCAATATATTTTGCCTCTTCTAAATGGCGATTTGAACTTACGCGTGGTTTCTTCAATTTTCGTGCCACTTCACCAACAGTCAAAATACACCCTACGGGAAACCGGAAGCTTTTAAACGATCCACGTGCTTGCTCCGCAAGGCTTTGCTGGATAACATGCGGGCAACTTTTGTTCAGTGTGTTCATGAAAGACAGGTCCGCAGTGCTGCGTTTAACCAAGTGCGAATAGCTTGATCCGAAAGCCAAAAGTGCCTTTTTTGACCTGGGAGCATACTTCCAACGCACGTGCCCGCCAGATGAAAACATAGCTCTAAATATAGGAACGCAATGTTATTGTCACTTAGTAGGCCTTTTGTTAAAAAGCTATGTTCTTTGAACAGGCGCTAAAAACATTTAAAATCTGACCTCCCACATGAGATAGCTGGTCAGTTGAAGAAAGGTTTAGCATGATTAAAAAATCGTCATCAGATCTATAAGCCCTGACAACACCTGTGTCATGAAGTGTGTCACGTTGCACTGAATCGAACATGGCGAAATATTGTTGCACAGTGCAGGCGCCGCACTCGAACCAATACGAATCCCTTATTTTTGAACAACATACTTGTCGCCGTGCTGTACTATGGTGGACTTTAAATGCACACTCAGAAGCTCCAGGAAACACACGAGCGCAATGGCGCATTTGTTCTGAAAGGCAGCAGTCCCGTTATTCTTGATTCATTCTCACACTACTTCTACAAGTTCGTCCTGGGGTATTGAATAGAATATGTCCTTAATGTCCACCGGCAGGCAGCATTCTCATTGGGCGAACCGTTTCTAAGGTGCTCCACAAGGGAAAACGAGCTCTGAACCGCAAAATAGTCCGTCGGCGTAAGTTTTTAAGGCCCGTTGCAAAAAGCTTGACACCAACTTCTGCCAAGAGCCCTCTTCAGTCACAATTGCCCTAAATGGACAGTCGCACTTAGGCGTCTTTGTATTGAAGAAAACATGCAAGATGTTTTGTTGGCATTTATGGATCTCCTTCTCCAATCCACCTAAATTCATCCCGTTGATCAGACGAAGGGCCAATGCCTTTACCTTACGAGATTTTAACTCTGATGGCTTGAAGTCCTTCCCCATTGCTTCAGCCCCTTTTGACTCGAAAGTGCAGGACGGAAACACGACAAACACACCTTCCTTACCCGCTTGGAGAAGCCTGAGGTAGTTTTGTTCGAGGTGCTTGCAAGTGCTTGCTTTTTCGGTTCTTGCTCCCCCAGGTCTTCACTAGGCAGCCAGCCCCTTCCGAGACACAGTGGCTGCTCTCTACATGGCGCGGTCTTTCCGGCAACTGGATTTGCGGCGTTTGTGGATTTGCAACGTGGATTTGCGTCGTTGGTGAAAAGCACTAAACATCGTTCTTCTGCCTTTTTAGCGATACCGTGAACGTCGCTTCTTGACCTGTTGGGATCACGGGCCACAAGCTTCGTACTGCGGCTGTGATCAGAGCATTGTAAACCACGATGCATCGACGCAGCTGTTTACTGTGACCGCTACCGACGGCGCTTGCGTCGACTTCTGGCTCACGTGATACCTGATTTGGTACCTGCTGGTGGCGATCAGCTATAAAAGGGCCCTGCGGATTGTGCATCGTTGGGATTTGCGGCGTTGGTGAAAGGCGCTAAACATCGTTCTTCTGCATTTTATCGGTGAGTGCAGGTTCATAGCGTTGTAAACTGTACCTCAGTGCACGCCGCAAACCCCAAGCCCAGTGCCTATGATTATATGTGTACAGTATGGGTGTTGACATCGTCACATATCGAGCGCAGATAGGTAGCCATAGCCAACGACTACAGCGTAGCTGTAGTGAAGGGCTTCGTTTTCATGCCGCTGCTGGTTTCTTTGCTACATGGTGCCCGAGAGGGCGACTTATTGTTCTTATGTTTTCTGCGGCTCATCTCCTAATCTGGTGTGGTGACATTGAAGTCAATCCCGGCCCTGACAAAATAGACAAGGTTCTTGATGCGCTAAAGGATGCCGAGTCTGCGCGTGAAAAATTTCAAAAGGAAATTAGCAGTAAAGTGAAGAACATTTTATCAGGTATAACTGACCTTAAGAAACGCCTTTCGAAAGTGGAAGCTTCGCTAGACGATTCTTTGGGAAATGCCACAGTGTTATCCGAAGTCAAAAAAAGCGTGGATGACATCAAAAGCGATCTTTCACCCTTTTCTGATAGGCGGGATTCTGAACCTAACATAGTTAAAATCTTTCATCACATCGACAATCGAATGCGCAGAAAAAATTTGATATTCAAAGGCTTGCCCGAGGCAGAGAAAGAAGACTACGAGGCTTCTCAAGTCCTTGTCCGTTACCTTGGCCTCGAGGTAACGAATATTGAACGTGCACATCGCATTGGATCTCGTAGGCAAGGGCAGCACCGGTCAGTAAGAGTGAAGTTTCTGCACTACAAGACAAAGTGCAGTATTCTGGCTAATTCGTTCAAGCTACAACATTTGAAATTAAAGGTTTGGATAGATGAGGACTTTTGACCTCGAATACAATGCGTGCGCAAACAGCTTCGCGACTTTGCTCGAGCGAATTGTCAACGCAATGAATGGTTTAAGCTATCTTTCGGTAAGCTAAAGATAGGCCGAAGATTATATCGGTACCAGCATTCCGAGGGCAGGGTCGTGGAATGTGTCCAGAGAAATGCAAACCCATGACACAGTCGCCACGTGCAGATAGACAGTGGGACACCTACATTTTCTATAATTTCCGCCAACATTCATAGCATCCTTAACAAACAAGATCAGCTGACTTGGCTCATTCACGATTGTAATGCAGATGTTATAATCGGAACGGAAACGTGGTTAACTCCTGAAGTTAGCAATCCTGAGTTGCAACTTTCAAATTCATTCACTGTTTTTCGTAAAGACCGTGTGGATAGAAAAGGAGGCGGTGTCGTAATAGCCATCAGAAAGCATATAAAGGTGAAACACATACCTACTGACAGCATTCTTGAAGCTATTTGGGTTGCATGCTATTTACCAGCTGTAACATTGGTTATTGGAGCATGCTATAGGCCATCTGACTTTCTACAAGATTTTTCTGAGGAATTGCAGTCTGTGTTAGGTTCCATCCAATCCGAATATAATAACTCTCCCATAATTTTGGCCGGCACGCGGCCAAAATCCCCTAGCACGCGGCAGACACGCGATTGTGCAGATTTTGTTGACCTTTTAAAATATTTTCAGTTGTCTCAACTTATCGAAATCCCTACGCGGCACAATGCTATTCTTGATCTGCTTCTAACAACACACCCCAAACGTGTTACTGTGGATGTACTAGAGTATATCAATGACCATCGTGTCATACATTGTACCTTTAAAACGCAGACCGTGATGACACCGCGACAAAAAAAGAAGATTTATGACTATTCTAAAGCAGATCCCGAAGGCTTCAACCCTGAGCTTTTTGAATTTTACCTGTCATTCATGCAAACGTCTGAAAACTGTCCGCTGCAAGATAACTGGATTCGTTTTCGTGACGAGTTGTTTAAACTCCAGGAGAAATACATTAAAAAAAATGGATCTATGAGACAGCAGACAAGCCATGATTTACTCGCGAGATTAAGCTATATCTGAATAAAAAGAAACGTTTGTTTCGAAAGGCAAGAAGCGCAAAATCTGTTGAAGTTAAGTCACAATATTTATCGTTTTCTAAAGAATGTGCATTACATACTGAGGATGCCAAATATAAGTTTTTCAACCAGGATATTTCACAATTTCTAAAAACAGATCCAAAAGAATTTTGGAGGGTCATGCAAAAGAGTTACCTGCTTTTGACACTGAGTCTCGTGCTGCAATAGATGTCATGGATGTTGCTGAACGGTTTAATTTATTCTTCTGTAGTGTATTCAATGACGAAAAGCCCCTAGATAAGGCAACACAGTTTTCTGATAGTTCTCCATTTATGGAATGTATAACTGTGACAAGTGACGGTATTGTGGAAGCTATTGAGCGTTTACCATCGCTTTCTAGTCCAGGTCCTGACGGTATTTGTACTAAGCTACTAAACATGACAAAGCACAATTCTGCTATTATACTTACACTATTGTTTCAACAGTCTCTCGACACCGCCAACATTCCAGACGACTGGAAATTGGCACATGTTGTACCAATATATAAAACCGGCGACATAAACAAGCTAACAAACTATAGGCCTACATCCCTTACGTCTGTTCTATGCAAACTATTTGAACACGTATTATCTTCTCAAATCATTGAGTACATGGCTAGCAACCACATTGTATTTGCAAACCAGCATGGTTTTCAACGAGGCCGGTCATGTGAATCCCAGCTTCTTGAACTAACTACAGACATTCACCTTAACCTTCACGAACTTACACAAACTGACGCCAAATTTATAGATTTTGCAAAAGCCTTTGACCGTGTGGCACATAACCGCCTCATATATAAAATGAAGCTGATTTATGTTGATGAAACTGTAATAAACTGGGTTCAAGAATATTGAAGTAACAGGTGACAAGCTGTCGTAATCAATAATGTCCGTTCGTCATTTCAACCAGTTCAGTCCGGTGTGTCTGAATGTTCCGTTTTGGGACCCACTCTATTTTTAATTTATATAAATGATATTCATCAGGGTATAGACTCAGAAATCCGGTTATATGCCGACGATTGCGTTGTGTATCGACCATTGAAATGTAAGGGTGACTGTGATAAATTACAAAATGACTTGAACAGGATTGAAAGATGTTGCTCAGACTGGCAAATGAGGGTAAATACCTCGAAAACTAAACTTATGAGATTTACTACTTGCAGTGACATCCCGAAACACACATACTTTCTTAATGGTGAGGCTCTAGAAACTGCAGAATCATTTAAATATCTAGGTGTTCATCTTTCTGCGACTTTGTCTTGGCATAATCATGTGGGTTGCATTGTTTCCGCTGCATGAAAATCTCTTGGCTACATTCGTCGAACGCTTCGTCAGGCTAATAGTGATACCAAGCTTCTTGCATATACCACCGTACTTCGTTCAAAGCTTGAGTATGCCTCATTTATATGGAACCCGCACCAAACGCATCTTATTAACAAATTAGAATCTTTTCAGAACAAGGCAGCGCGATTTATTACAGGTAACTATTCAGAACATTCAAGTATCACCAAAATAAAACATGACCTAGGTCTCATCCCATTGCAGACTAGAAGAAAGATATCTCGGCTAACTTTCTTCCATCAGCTTTTTCATAAGCGAAATATATTCTATTATAATATAGGCACACATGTTACCAACCAAAAGGAAATTCTCACGATTTGATCACGAATTTAAGGTCGAACAACCATTTGCACGTACTAAACTATTGAAGTTTTCATGTCTGCACTTAGCCATTTCGGATTGGAATCATCTCCCAAGTAATTAATATCCCTATTTGTATAGACTACTGAAAATATTTAACGAAGGTAAAACCAATTTCTTTGAAAATAGGAAGAAGCATGAAACGAAATGCTACACTGTTCTTGAAAAAAGTACATGTCTCTTGATATGCATGTCGTAAGCAGCGCTATGGTTTGATTCATACTTTATGGCTCTACATTGGCTATTTGTTGAAAACATTTCATTGCTGATGCTTGCATAGAATCGCCAGATTGCAACCATTCCTTTCTTGTCCATTGTGTAGATACTTGAAACATTTCTTGATTTTATTAGGAAGTCTCGCGAGAATAAAACGAAGTGAAATTATGTCATGAAACCAGTTCTGCAAGCATCCATTGCCCCTGAATGGAACGTTGGACTCATAAATTCCGTTCGTACAGCAAAGTAATGGTCAAGGCACGCTGCCTCCCGGCCAGTATTGAGCAGCATTAAATGCGTGCACGACTGTGGGAACTACTCTTCGTATAGCCGAATGAACAGCCACATTCTCAAAGCGTTTGGCTTCTTAGGAGACTTCGCACAGATATGACCCTCGATTTGACTATAACCCATCGCTATTTTCAGTCGTGTGCAACAGCTTAGGCACAAATGATCTGCCGCCATTTAGCACGAGCCGTTAATTTGTGTTGCTTCCCGCGCCCGCTAGCTGACACGCCACGCCCACCTTCCGTCGCACTGCTCTGTTCTAGCATGTTTGAGCGTAGGCTTGAAGTGGGAAGATGGGTCGTACGTCACTTAGAGAAATAGAGAAGTGCTTCTAGAAAGCTCCATGCCTCTGTCTATTCTTTTCGCTGGGACGGTTATCTACAACCATTCAACCGCACAAACACAGGCAATGATGAATGGTCAACCTTACCGGCGCCCAGCCAATCATCACTCTACAGCTCAATGCAATTGGTGTAGGCCAAAGAAGGAGCTTTATGAAAGTCTGGTTGAATGCAATTTAATTTCGCTTGGGTACACAGACCGGAATCGTCTGGATCGTGTGGAATAGCTTATGAATTGGTTGCTTAAGGGACACAGAAAAGTAATTTGTAGAAAACCACTAGGAAACATTTAGTTACTTTTCTAAACAAATAAAGGTGACTGACGGGGTGGCTTCAGCTAGGGCCTATATTAAACAATAAGTTTTACAGGAAATGGTGACAATATTGCAACCTGATATGGACATGAACGAAAAAGCAATAATATTTATCAATAATTATATTATAATCAATTCAAATATTTTATTTAACGTGCCCTTACAGCACTGATGTCTGAGTGCTAGCCCACGAGTACAGTAAGGAAATTGCCATTTGTTGGGCGTGTTGGTAAAATGAAAGCATATTTAGCGCCAGCAAACAAGGACGGAAGGGAGACGACACCACAATGCGCTAACTTGAACAACTTGGTTTTCAGGAAATACACCTATATAACCCACGCACAGTGGCGCCACCTTATCCAAATCTTACCCATCCAAAAAAGCCGTCTCCTTATCTAACAAGTCGACTGAAGGGGCACTAACACACGTGTCCCTATTCCGCCAGATAGCCTGAGCCTCAATAATCTCTCGCACGTCTTTATCTTTGTGCTTCGCAAGAACCCGGCAGGATCCATACACGGGAACATTGTCAACACGTGAAAAATAAGCAGTGCGGTCATCTGTCAACCCACTGTCAGGAATGCGGCTGTGCGCCGGTGTATGGATCCTGCCGGGTTCTTGCGAAGCACAAAGATAAAGACGTGCGAGAGATTATTGAGGCTCAGGCTATCTGGCGGAATAGTGACACGTGTGTTAGTGCCCCTTCAGTCGACTTGTTAGATAAGGAGACGGCTTTTTTGGATGGGTAAGATTTGGATAAGGTGGCGCCACTGTGCATGGGTTATATAGGTGTATCTCCTGAAAACCAAGTTGTTCAAGTTAGCGCATTGTGGTGTCGTCTCCCTTCCGTCCTTGTTTGCTGGCGCTAAATATGCTTACAGTAAGGAAACACTTAAAGAGAATATAAATTAAAAAAAGGCAATATATGAAGGAATAGTGAGAATCACAGAGCAACAAACGTGAGAGGAAGCACAACAAAAATAAGTTACATTGAAGAAATATTCATTACACAGCTCCAACACGCATGTGATATTAAATGAAATAAAGAGAACATTACATGAAAACAGTGTACAACCAAATATCAAATAGCAACGAAGAGCTCGGCTAATACAGTGAGAGTGACTTATCAAAATATCGTCGAATAGGAGTTTTAAGCACTTTGTATATTTTGGATTGTTTAATGGTGGCTATAGTAGGTAAAACCATGGAAATCTCTATGCTCCCTGGTGAGCTTGCGCGGAATTCGAAACCCAATAAAACTCAGAAGTTTGGGTCAAGTGAAATTTCCATGAAAGAGTTTGAAAAGATACAGATGGACAATTATGTCAGTAACGAAGTGATGGCAATGGAAATGATTCAACAGTGCTGGAACAGCAGCCAATGGCGATGTTAGAGAAGTGGTGAAGGTGTATGCGTAAAAAACGTTTTCTGGATCCTTCCTATCGACTGATAGGTTTAGTGGTGGAAAATATTGTGTACTGTAGAATTGCTGTTACAGACCACCGATGTCTATTCAAACTAAATGAAAGGAGAAAGATTCCTGTGCACAACTTGCGGAAAGGCGTTGGAGAATTGGATTCTTCGTATCGTCTGGAAACGAAACTGACCCCATGCAGATCCTGCAAAGCAACGTGCCTAATGCGAGCAGAAAAAAAGCAATATATGAAACAGCACACCAGAATAATTAATCTCAAAGGCCTAGCAGAACGGCGCAAGATGTCCAGGATAGGAAAAATGCAAATCTTGCTATTGTGGGAGCTATAGCGCCAATATTGCTCTTCATTGCAGTGGGCGTCTAAACAGGCTCATGTTGAGGATGATGATCGCTAGTAGCATCATGCATGGTGAGCTCAATATTGTTGCAGCTTTCAGGGAAAATGATACAGTTTGGGCAGCATGTAATAGCCATCAAAATCGAGAATTTCCTTCAAATATTAAAGCTACAGGGATAAAAAGCAGAGAATTCTAAATAGCAGAAGGAATGTCATTATCACAAATTAAAATAAAGTTGCCATACTACTACCTCTCGAGGTGCGGCGGTAGTTGCCATATAGAAAAAGAAGAGAGATATCTTTTTTTTATATTAACATCACATGATCTAACAAGAAGGTAACTGTGCAAGAGAACACCAACAGAAGATTTAATGCCAAAGTGGGTAAGCTCGACCAGAAGGAGTGAATATCTGACTACGTCAAAAGTTTCCCTGTGGTGACAAAAAATGTTGCCGCCTTGTCCGGCACGGCGATCTACGTCATGAACCGTGCAATATTTGCAGAAAGGAATCCACGCTGATTCAGCACCAAGGAGAGCACCTATTTCCCACTGAAACATAATATGTTGTAAAAAGCTAGCTAAAATGTTAGATACGGTAAAGAGACGACAAATCAGGAAATAATTTGATAGATCGGTTTTACCACCAGACTTGAATATCGGAAGTTCACGAGCAGTGCTCCACAAGCGAGGGAGAGGGGAAGTAATCGAAGAGGATAAACTGGATGCACGTGCTGGCTCAAGCATGCTGCCACCACATTTTTCAGTGACAAAGGGACGCTATCTATGCCGTAGGATAGAGCCCGCTTCAACTGCATCCAGCATTTTACATAAAGAAACATAATTACCACGTTTTAAAGTAAAGCTAGGGAATTTGGTGATGCCACTGTAGGAGCTGTAACTCAGAACTGACGCAAAGGCAGTTAACTTTGGTGACGGACGAAATTTGAAATATTTGACAAATTGATTCAAGAAGATAGTTATTTTTTGTCCTTACATTGGGCATTCTTTTACGCACATTCTTTACATAATTGCTCGCATACAATGTTTTTTGTTATACATATACCTGCACTCTTTACTTCATTCGGGCGTTTTAATGTATGCATGCGCAAGTACCCAGACATTGGGATGTTCCAATGTACGGTAAATAAACGATTGATTGACCAATTTACTGATGAAGTGATTGATATTAAGCTGATGATCGGTCTCATTCACTGTACAGAAATATTGTATATCGTTGGAAATATAAATTCCGCGAAAGAATAACTTGGCTTTCGAGGTCTTGTCATGGATCTGCTTCTGCCTTGTAAGAATACCTCTTGACCATAATTCAGCGGGCTTGCAACGAACACTCAGGTGAAATTCGCAGATTTCACAAACATTTACACACTTTTCAAGTGGCACTCTCATACATTTCATAACCTATTTCCAGAAATGTAGATATTAATTTTATTAGAGCATGTGGTGAACCGTTATTGTATAACCAGTTTACTCTTCCTGCTTGTTTTTATGCAGTGTATATATCCGCATTCGTCGGCTCAACAGTTATTGTACGATTTGTGCCCAGGCTTCCAGAAATTTATTCTTACACTTTTTATATTATATATCGCAAACCGTGGTCGTACAACATGTGCACTTTTCTTCGAATATATATATATATATATATATATATATATATATATATATATATATATATATATATATATATATATATATATATACATATATATATATATATATATATATGCATCTTATGCAAAGTTCATGCGGTAGTAAATGTACAAGCATTAGAGACAATTCAGTATCATTTTGTCGCCACGATGTCGTGTACCAAACTTAAAGAATGCCAAATTCCTGTCATGCCGTCAACAAACAAACTAGAATAAAAAGCACTATCCTGAGACTCGCTTCAGCTGAGTACTTGGAAATGAACGCGCTCCTGTACCAGTCGTATCTCGAAGAGGGCCCAGCTACTTGCTCAACTTTCAATGAATCGCCACTTTTGCTCGATATATTGTCCGTGAGCTCGTCGGCATTCCGGATGCGATGTTTGGTCGAGATAACTGGCCCGCGAAGATTCCGCTGAACTTTTTCTTCCCAACCCCACTACGACATCGTCTGCCGCAAAACCATGACGAAAAGATGCAAACCAATTGCATAATACCCTAGAATATTACAAGGACACTGCAAGTTTAAGAGAAGGAGCCGCCACACTAAACGGACTTCGCACTTTAGTTCGCACGGAATTGCGCACGGAATTGCGCACTTGAGGTGCGCAATTGTCTCCAACGCATTCTGCTGCGTGCGATGCACCGCTCAACATACACAAGAGACTAACTTCTGCAATGCGCCAAACACCCTTTACCACATTGTCTGAGAATGGAAAAAAAAAAAGAACCCGCGGACAACTCCCATCCAAGCACCGGTAGAATACCAATGGTAGGCTCAGCTCGCAAGCCCACGTCTTGAGGATCTACTACGGCTGGTGAACAGGCCTAGGGCACAGGGCCAGTGGCCACTTGGAATATGGTGGCCGCCCATCAGAACAGTAACACTTTGGTCTCCGAAAAAAAAAATTTATTTGCTCACTTTAGTTTGTTCTTTTTTGGTACACCAATGCGGCCGCGAGCTTGCGCATGTCAGCCTTCTGTTTCGTGGGTTTCCTATAGTCTGTTTTCATCATCATCATCATCATCAGCCTGGTTACGCCCACTGCAGGGCAAAGGCCTCTCCCATACTTCTCCAACTGCCCCGGTCATGTACTAATTGTGGCCATGTTGACCCTCCAAACTTCCTAATCTCATCTGCCCACCTAACTTTCTGTCGCCCCCTGCTACGCTTCCCTTCCCTCGGAATCCAGTCCGTAACCCTTAATGACCATCGGTTATCTTCCCTCCTCATTACATGTCCTGCCCATGCCCATTTCTTTTTCTTGATTTCAACTAAGATGTCATTAACGCACGTTTGTTCCCTCACCCAATCTGCTCTTTTCTTATACCTTAATGTTACACCTATCATTCTTCTTTCCATAGCTCGTTGCGTCGTCCTCAATTTAAGTAGAACCCTTTTCGTAAGCCTCCAGGTTTCTGCCCCGTACGTGAGTACTGGTAAGACACAGCTGTTATAAACTTTTCTCTTGAGGGATAATGGCAACCTGCTGTTCATGATCTCAGAATGCCTGCCAAACGCACCCCAGCCCATTCTTATTCTTCTGATTATTTCACTCTATTGATCCGGATCAGCAGTCACTACCTGTCCTAAGTAGATGTATTCCCTTACCACTTCCAGTGCCTCGCTACCTATCGTAAACTGCTGTTCTCTTCCGAGACTGTTAAACATTACTTTAGTTTTTTGCAGATTAATTTTTAGTCCCACCCTTCTGCTCTGCTTCTCCAGGTCAGTGAGCATGCATTGCAGTTGGTCCCCTGAGTTACTAAGCAAGGCAATATCATCAGCGAAGCGCAAGTTACTAAGGTATTCTCCATTTACTCTTATCCCCAATTCTTCCCAATCCAGGTCTCTGAATACCTCCTGTAAACATGCTGTGAATAGCATTGGAGAGATCGTATCTCCTTGCCTGACGCCTTTCTTTATAGGGATTTTGTTGCTTTCTTTATGGAGGACTACAGTGGCTGTGGAGCCGCTATAGATATCTTTCAGTATTTTTACGTACGGCTCGTCTACACTCTGATTCCGCAGTGCCTCCATGCCTGCTGAGGTTTCGACTGAATCAAACGCTTTCTCATAATCAATGAAAGCTATATATAATGGTTGGTTATATTCCGCA
Source organism: Dermacentor andersoni (assembly GCF_023375885.2). NCBI lineage: Eukaryota > Metazoa > Arthropoda > Arachnida > Ixodida > Ixodidae > Dermacentor > Dermacentor andersoni. The sequence continues at coordinate 115,836,697 of NC_092821.1, read as the reverse complement.
CATTTCTCTATCACCTGATTGATAGTGTGAATATGATCTATTGTTGAGTAGCCGTTACGGAATCCTGCCTGGTCCTTTGGTTGACGGAAGTCTAAGGTGTTCCTGATTCTATTTGCAATTACCTTAGTAAATACTTTGTAGGCAACGGACAGTAAGCTGATCGGTCTATAATTTTTCAAGTCTTTGGCGTCCCCTTTCTTGTGGATTAGGATTATGTTAGCGTTCTTCCAAGATTCCGGTACGCTCTAGGTCATGAGGCATTGTGTATACAGGGTGGCCAGTTTTTCTAGAACAATCTGCCCACCGTCCTTCAACAAATCTGCTGTTACCTGATCCTCCCCAGCTGCCTTCCCCCTTTGCATAGCTCCCAAGGCTTTCCTTACTTCTTCCGGCGTTACTTGTGGGATTTCGAATTCCTCTAGACTATTCTCTCTTCCATTATCATCGTGGGTTCCACTCGTACTGTATAAATCTCTATAGAACTCCTCAGCCACTTGAACTATCTCATCCATATTAGTAATGATATTGCCGGCTTTGTCTCTTAACGCACACATCTGATTCTTGCCAATTCCTAGTTTCTTCTTCTCTGCTTTTAGGCTTCCTCCGTTCCTAAGAGCTTGTTCAATTCTATCCATATTATACTTCCTTATGTCAGCTGTCTTACGCTTGTTGATTAACTTCGAAAGTTCTGCCAGTTCTATTCTAGCTGTAGGGTTAGAGGCTTTCATACATTGGCGTTTCTTGATCAAATCTTTCGTCTCCTGCGATAGGTTACTGTTATCCTGTCTAACAGAGTTACCGCCGACTTCTATTGCACACTCCTTAATGATGCCCACAAGATTGTCGTTCATTGCTTCAACACTAAGGTCCTCTTCCTGAGTCAAAGCCGAATACCTGTTCTGTAGCTTGATCTGGAATTCCTCTATTTTCCCTCTTACCGCTAACTCATTGATCGGCTTCTTATGTACCAGTTTCTTCCGTTCCCTCCTCAAGTCTAGGCTAATTCGAGTTCTTACCATCCTGTGGTCACTGCAGCGCACCTTACCGAGCACGTCCACATCTTGTATGATGCCAGGGTTAGCGCAGAGTATGAGGTCTATTTCATTTCTAGTCTCGCCGTTCGGGCTCCTCCACGTCCACTTTCGGCTATCCCGCTTGCGGAAGAAGGTATTCATTATCCGCATATTATTCTGTTCCGCAAACTCTACTAATAACTCTCCCCTGCTATTCCTAGTGCCTATGCCATATTCCCCCACTGCCTTGTCTCCAGCCTGCTTCTTGCCTACCTTGGCATTGAAATCGCCCATCAGTATAATGTATTTTGTTTTCACTCTACCCATCGCCCATTGCACGTCTTCATAGAAGCTTTCGACTTCCTGGTCATCATGACTGGATGTAGGAGCGTAGACCTGTACAACCTTCATTTTGCACCTCTTATTAAGTTTCAGAACAACACATGCCACCCTCTCGTTAATGCTATAGAGTTCCGGTATGTTACCAGCTATATTCTTATTAATCAGGAATCCGACTCCTAGTTCTCGTCTCTCCGCTAAGCCCCGGTAGCACAGGACGTGCCCGCTTCTGAGCACTGTATATGCTTCTTTTGGCCTCCTAACTTCACTGAGCCCTATTATATCCCATTTACTGCCCTCTAATTCTTAGAATAGCACTGCTAGACTCGCCTCACTAGATAACGTTCTAGCGTTAAACGTTGCCAGGTTCATATTCCAATGGCGGCCTGTCCGGAGCCAGGGATTCTTAGCACCCTCTGCAGCGTCGCAGGCCTGACCGCCGCCGTGGTTAGTTGCTTCGCAGCTTCTGGGGACTGATGGCCGGGGTTTGATTGTTGTGTTCATATAGGAGGTTGTGGCCAAGTACTGCACCAGGGTGGCCAATCCTGCTCTGGTGAGGGAGTGCGTTACCGGTTCTGGTCACCGGGATCAGGCCACACTCCAGGCCTGTTTATGCAATTTTATCAACACGCGGATTTTTTTTTTTTGAATCCGGTGGAAAATTGCGCGGCACCGGGATTCGAACCAAGGACCTCTTGCACGCGAGGCGGGTGTTCTACCTCTACGCCACCGCTGGTCTGTTTTATCGACGAGAAAGAACGTAGCGTTGAACCAGCGCGTGACGCCGATATCGTAACTTTAGTGGCATATAGGGATCGTCGGTTTTTTTTTTCAGCGGCAGCTTGGAAACCCAGCGGTGTCATACGAATAAGTGCAATTCTAATGCGTTCCGTCTCCGATCGCTGCAATATCAGATGACTCAGGGTCAACAACAAGCAACTACTGTGCTGTATTCGGCGGAAAAAGTGACTTTCGGAAACGATGGTGAAATGCAAGATCAGCCGCGGCGACTTCGTGGACTCCGCAACTGCGGTCGTCGGCAGAAAGCCGCTTCAGTTTGCCAGCATACACAGAAAGAACTTGAGGTCATCAGCTTTGTCGTCGGCATGATGAGAAGGTTTTGTTTCGAGTCAGCGCACGAAAGGTGCGCAATCCTTTCGGTCAACTATGCGAATACACGAAGTTTATCTTTTCTTCGTGCACGCACACATAAAAGTTTTGACCGTTGAAAATGTTTTCAAAGGTTGTCAAGCTTGGCAACCAAATGTTTATGTGAACATTGACCACGGCGGATTGAAAAAACAGTAGAGGCCGACTAAGGTGTGTTCTTTTTATGCGTTGCATATTGCAATCACTCAGTTCAGCCCTTGGGCGCGGCCGCGCAGCCACCATTGGGGGTATGAGCCATCTAGTGGCTCATACCCCTACACTAGAGTTTTATGCGTTGCATATTGCAATCACTCAGTTCAGCCCTTGGGCGCGGCCGGGCAGCCACCACTGACCTTTAGCGCGACCACGTGACGTGACGTCACGACAGCCGGAGGAAAAGCTGGGCTCCAACTCGCGCGCAATATGCAACGCATTCTTGGCTTAACCAAGCTAAGCCTGGCCATTTTTTTTCTATTTAATCAAAGCGGTGCCTCCGTGTGTCGGTCATCCCTTGGTGACATGAGCTCTCTCGTGCTTCCAAATCTCGCTGGCAAGCTGTCTGGCCGACGCCGCGTTTCACGCGCTGTATTACTTGAGAAGATAATCTCGCGATTACAAGGAGTAGTCGTTCGTTCTTCCGCCCTCTGCAGTCTGCGAGATGCCCTCGCTAAAGAACTGCTCGACACCTCAGTAACAGTGCGCATATTCTATCAACACGTTGCTTACGTCTGGCCATAGCCTCCTCTACACTTGGTAGTGTATGCTCAAAGCTAGGGAGAGCGCCGTCAGTTGGCCACGTTGCTCTGCCAGTTTTCTCCGCGTGGTGGCGCCACCAGCCCTGGGAAACAACAGCCAGGCGGCTAGGCTGGCCAGGCCTGTTCATCACTTGTTTGATCGACGCTAGCTGTGCTCGCGGTTCTGCGCTTCAAGCTCGCACGTGTTTTGCCCCATCATGTCCTATAGTTGTGGTGTGAAGTGCAAATCGGACTGGAAACGGAGAGTTCCGGGCATTTCCTTTCATGAAATCCTTTCTGATGAAAAGCTACGAGAAAGTTCGTTAAAAGTAATCGCAAGGAAGGGCTGGGTACACAATACAACGTCACATTATTCGGTAGTGTGTAACCGTCACTTCATCGCTGCATACTACAAAGAAGGATGCAAGACTCGCAAGTTGAAAAGGGGTGCTACTGCCAGCGTCTTCGACGAATACCCGGAGTACATGCAGCCAGCTGCAAAGAAACCGCGGAGCAACTCTGCAACAGGAAGCTGCAGTTCGTCACAGTGCGCCTGCCGCCCCTACCGTGTCTGCTGCCGATCTACTGACCGCAGGCAGCTTTGCCCAGAGTGCCAAAATGGATAAGGTCGCCACTCCAGCAGCAGGTATTTCTTCTCTGGATGCGAACAGCGAAGTTGTCTGTGTTGACTCTCAGCACAAAATTGAGCCGAACGTGCCTGCCACTCGCCTGACACAAAGGAACCAAAGTATCCAGGTTGATTTGCGCAGTGCTATTTCGGTAGTAGAACGTTAGAGGTGGCGACGAAGACAGCGTAGCCTAAAGGCCAAGAGTGAGCGACTGAAGCGGACTGTTGACAGCAATAAACAGGAACTGCTACAGTTAAAAGAAGACAGCTACTTGACTGTTTTTTCCAGCGTCGCGGAAGCAGGAAATGAAAAGTACTTGGGTGCTAGTGTACTTTTGGACCAAGTTATGAACTTCTCGGAAATCCGGCCAACGTGGTTGGAGATAACAGTGCGTCATTCCATAGTGCTAAGGAACCTTTCAACAGGAGCCTACGAACACATCCAAAAAGAGGGAATCTTGAAGCTTCCAAGCCGAGCTACTTTGCAGAGATTTCTTGGAGTAACATCAGGTGAAGTGGAATTTACTTTGTTAGTCCAGCAGTGGCTCCAAACAGAGGTGGCAAACCTTACGAGCGCAAAGGCGAAGACTTGCTCTTTGGTAGTTGATGAAATGAGAATCAAACAGCGACTCCAATCCAACAAACTGCGAGATGCATTTGTTGGACAGGTGGACAGTGGAAAGCTTCTGCCAACGACAAGCACTGCCCAACCACTGCTGGCCAATTCCCTGTTGTGTTTTGTACTTTCTGGACTTTCAGTGTGCATTCGAATACCTGTAGGGTATTTCTTAACCAAGAACTGCACTGGACGCCAGCTATTTGTAATAATGCAGCGTGCAATTAGGCAGGTTGAAGCAGCAGGCTTAGTCGTGGTGCGCATAGTAACTGACAATCACAAGATGAACATTCTCGCCATGGAACTCCTGTGCAACGGGAACCTGACACATTGCATTCGGCACCCCGAGAATCCGACACGGAAGCTGTTTCTTGCATTTGACCAGTGTCACCTGATCAAAAACCTTAGGTCACAATTTCTAGCCCGAAACCTTGGAGACAGCGGTGAGGTTTCGTCTGCTCATCTGAAACAAGTATACGGCATGCAGCAAGGAAACATAGTGAAGCCTGTAAGGTTTCTCACGAGGAAGCACGTTTATCCATCGAATATTGAGAAAATGAACGTGTCTAGGGCTGTTCAAGTCTTCTCGTCATCGGTCACTGTGGCACACCATGTGCTGAAAGAGCAAGCAGGCCATACAGCTGACATACGTTTTGCAGATGGGGGTCCCACAGTTCATTTCATGGAAACTGTGCACGGCTGGTTCCTGTTGATGGACGTCAGTAACTGTGTCCAGCACATTCACCAAAAGTTGTTAGACATTAACCAGTGCAAGACCGCTGATGATATCCACCTGACCTGGCTCTTGGCATCTTTTCTTGAATATCTTGAAGAGATAAAGAACCTGTGCACATAAAAGCAGTTCCTGAGCAAGGAAACATACCATGCACTGGTAATGACCACCAAGTCGAAGTGTGAAATACCTGATGGAAACTTCCAAATTCAAGTTTGTGCTGACACGCAAGCATTCATCAGACCCAATGCAGTCCTTTTTTGAATGGCTACGATGGTCTTCTGGCAGCAATGACCAGACAGATGACCATGCTGTTTTTTCAGAGATTGAAAAGGTGCTGAAGACTGGTATTATTTCAGCTTCTAAAAGCAGCGATGTAGTTGACATCACAAGTCATGCACCAGGGGCACTGCATAATGCTGGTAAATCAAGACACGATCACTCAGGCCACTTTGCAGCAGAAGCAACAAAGCTGCTTGAAGATCGGCTGAAAAAACCAGCCAGGATTTTTCCAACAGTAGACATGGCAGCCATATCGATGGTAGGAGGATACCTGGCTCGTGACGTTCAAGAACAGATTGACTGCACCAGCTGTATTTCGCTTGGGTCAAAGCCATCTTCTCTTTCACCAAGCAATAGTCTGATCCGACATCAGGACAAAGGAGGGCTCCTGTACTGTTCACGTCAACTTGTACACGTGCGGCATGCTTTGAATATGTACACTGATGTGATCCTGAGCAAGAGAAGGAAACTAGCAAAGCCACTGCAGAAGCCGTCGAGAATGCTGTATCCGTACTGGCAGACTGGAGCTTTGAAGTGTACTTGCCCTGAGCACCACCTGAAGCTCTTGAAGATTGTCTGCACGAAATATTTTAGGCCGATATTCACCGATTATGCATTGTCTGTAACAGAAAAGAATCACATGGCGAAGACATTCTTTGTGAAGCCACTATCCAGGAAACAGCTAAAGCTTCAAGTGAAGTCTGAAACATGAACTTGAACAAGCCTGACGTGGTAATAAAGTTTTATGTGCGTCAGCATGTTTGCACTTCTTTCTTTTGGCGCATTAACGCTGTGCTGTGCTCGAAGGCAGTAACTGAGCTGCAAAATAACCGCATGTTGAGCGCATATAAAATGACAGACCTACATCAAGAATTAAAGAGAGGCTGAGAAAGAATTGCACAGAAAGCTGGGAATAGAGGGACGACGCCCAGTTCGGTTGTTATTGCGGCTTCCACTTCTAAAAAAAAGGAAGTGAGCCGGAAGCAATGCCATTAGCATGAATCGTGGTCAGTAAGTTGGGGAATTAGTCACAATTCTGCAATGAGAAAAAGTACCTGTGTTCATGCAAAGGTAGCGGCGACGTTAGATACTTGTTAAGTGCAACGACGTACTGCTGCTCCGTGAAAAGATATTAAAGCAAATTTAAACTAATGAATATTAGAGAAAAATCTATCACAGAACCAGGCACAAGAGAACCTTTTAAATGTAATTCACTTGTACCTCATTATAGAACATTTATTTGCATTATAAAATGCATGGCAACGGGTACTTCACCAGAATACAGTGCTATGCACAGCGACCATGACGTCGTCTGCTCCAACCAGGGCTGCTGGCTCCACCCACTGGCAGATCCTTGAACTAGCCTCGACGTCGCCAAACAATGGCGCGCCGCATAATTGAGCAGGCACTGCAAGTACAGAAGAGGCGATTGTCGGGCAGGTAGTGGCATGTTCGCGACCACGGCCCTAGATCGTTTTATTCTGTACCCTATGTTAATGAGCTCTCCGTTGGAGTTATTAGTGGGACAGAAATTGTACTGTTAAAACTATAATTGATTGCAATATGGACACTCCAGGCGCATTACGACCGTTGGCGTCACCGTGAGGTTCCGCATAAAGTTCAAAGACGATGACATCGTCGCTGGGCGCCCGCATGCTCTATGTGCAAGTGAAAGCGTGCGAGAGTGAGCCGCCGATCCCAGCTCAAACACGCGCACGCAACGGAGAAAAGCTGTGAGGAAGCGCACCGTCTTCTGTCGCGCCCAAGGCTTCGGGGGGAGTGTAGAGAAGAGGGGTTGTGTTCTGCTCCAGGTGGTCGGGGCAGCCGCACGCACCAGGCGGCGCCGCTTTATATTGAAAGCCATCTGCCACGGGTATAACATCGGCGCTGCATTGTTTTTGTGCCTTCGCGTTGATACGAACGGCAGCACCAAGGTCAAATCGCTCGCTGCAGCTGCGTCGTTTCCTCATTGCAGCGTTTTGACAGCGAGTTTCCGCGGCCATAGAATGAGATGTCTTCATGTTTTCTTGTGCGCGCGCGCCACCATGCTTCTTGATATCATTTGTATGCCTATGTTTACAAGATTATACGGCCCATAAGACTAGCATCCTTACTTCGTATAGCTGTGCACTAATTTGCTACTGCAACCGATGCTTCACCTTTCGGGAGAAAGTGCGAATTATTTTACAGTTAATTATGTTGTGAAGCCTAATGCCTAGGTGCCAAGTAAAAAATGCTTAGGAACTCATACAGCGAAAACTTTAGGAGCGCGAAAGCTAGCAAAACATGATTTCCCGGAACGTTGCAGTCACCGGGTCTCGGATGTATGCTGGTGCGGTACACCACATCGCGCACGGAGACAGCTCTGGGTTTTTTCCCTAAGTCACAATATAATAGACTTCAAGGCTACACATAACATAGCGTGTTGTACGTATCGTAAGTATCGGCAATGCTCATACTTCACTCGTCTCCTCTTTCTATCGCGGGCAGAGCTGCGGCAGTGCATCTAGGCCCATCGCTGTTGGATGTTGCGGCTATATCGAAGCTCAGTCACGACAGGCTAAGAACTTTCTCAATACCAAATACTTGTTGACACTTCTCAGGAAAACGCGAAAACTTGCCATTTGTCCTTAACAGCACGGTATCTACGCCCAAATCAGCGCGATCCCACATACCAGCATGGCCCCCGACGGTACGCGGCGCTGGCGTCGCAATATGGCGGCGCCCACAATAAAACGGTCTATAGGATTGGCGTAACGAATTCTTCAACAGGAAACTTTAGCTGGAAGTTCTAGCTAAAGGAATCTTTTGCCTTAAATAGAAGTAAAACACCGGAATTATTTCACGAGAAAACCGCTGAACCATTATAAATTAATTTGGTTGCATTTAGGAGAGAAATGTTGAAATAATTTTAATTTGAAGCACGAATTTTGTACCAGGATCCACTGAAAATGGTAAACCTCACAAAAAGCACATAGTTTACAAGTTCGTAAATCACCGTCAGAAACAAGTATCCCGTTTTTATACACTGCATTCGTCGGAGCATCTCAAGCGGAAACAAATTATGTATGAATTTACAACTTGTGATTTCCTTCCAATATTTGAAAAGGTTTAGCGAATGTTATATTCCCAAATTAGTGACATATTTTAGAGTATGGTGCGCCGTTTTTGTCGGCTTTGGATATATTATTAAGTGGAGTTTACAGAACTGCGATAACCTTTTTTTAGTTGCAGAGGTGCAGACTTGCATACTTCGAGTTTTGTTTTATGGAATTTTAGAAATTTTACGAATTTTTTTTAAACGGTTGGCAGCCTCAATAAAGATATAGCTTTCTCAAATAACTACAATATTACTTTTTCTGCTAAACTCAACATAGCTAATTACGTTCAGTGCAGTGGTTGCGCAGAAATCGCCAATTTTCGAAGTATTTAGGTAGGATTCCCCGAGTTAAGCTTTCCCCTTTAGCTTAAAGTGGAATATAATATTTGTTACCTAGACATGCGTCTTAAGCTATCTGTATAGGAAGAAGAGGAAAGAAAGCGGGAAGGAAGGGATTGTAATCAGAAGAGCATTTGGTTGGCTAAAGCTAAGGAAATGTTTCTCAAAATTGGAACGGCTAGATTAGATAAGTTAGAAGTGGGTACTGCGTTGTGCACAGGAAAGTTTCAAAGCGCTGCCCTCGAGGGTGCATTAAAGAGGTCCTGCTCTTCTCAACTTATACATTATATATGGCTGAAATATTCTGAAGATATGGCTTGACAATCTAAACGAACAGACCCAGGCTTCATGCGGCCTGAGAAAGAATGGCAAATTTCTCGTGTGCCAGCTTCTTTCGACAAGTTGCAGTAGAAATATTATTTGACTATAATATTAACGCAAAACATAAATTTTCCCGCATATGATTTTGCAGAGTATGCCCCCTTGATCCCTATTTCCTCCACACAGAAAGGAAGTATCTAGTCTCGTTCGTCTAAGACGCCTAAAACATCACTGTAACGTATAACGCAGTAATTACCGGACACGAAAGCAACTTTGCATGCACATCTCAAGTAACGTGCGTAATTTATAAAAAAAGTTGCACTGACGTTTCACTTCGTGACGCAGGTAACGCGCAAGCGTATGTGTGCTACAGCGCATGCTACGCTATCGTCCCCCGGTGCGCCTAAGCGCCCACACTGACCGCGCCGCACACCTTATTCAAGGCAGGGTACGCGCGGTCGCGTCATACGTAGCAGCCGCCGCAGTAAAATGCCACCTTGTAAACATTCGCTTACCAACTAAATTAACTATAGTGTCGGCGCGCACAGGCAAACATGACCACCGCACTCGACGACCGCGAGCACTCCATTTCCACATGCCGGCGTGAGGAATCGCGGCAGCAGCAGCGAGCGAAGTGACGCTTCAACGCAAACGGAGGAGTGAAAACACAGGGCAGGCAAAACTACGAGCCGTCGGCCCACCGAGATTGTGCCCCAAAGCAGATCGCTTTTAGGATAAAGCTCGTGTGAGCGCGCGTGGTCGAAGTACAACGCCGTCCCTGCCTCCCTGGTGCCATGCGCGCGACAGAATATGGCGCGCTTCCACTGTCGCGCATGCGAGATCGAGCCGTCATCGTCGGTCCACCGTCGACCGCTTTCACTGGCATATACAGCAGCACGAGGGCGATGTTATTCCAGTACATCGGTATCGCAAGCAAAACCTGTAGCAACTGCCAGAGGAGGTCAACCCGACGCGCCTCCGTCTACCTTTGTGCGCCGCGACGCTTCGCCTCTTGTCTTCCTCCCGCCTTCGCTCAACCTTTCCTACACTTTCCTCTAGGTGGCGCTACGTTTCCGCGCGCTCGCGAGTAAGAGGCGATAGAAAGATTGGTGGGAGAAAAGTAGGGAAACGACAAAAAAGGGAGACGTATAAAAGGAAAGTTCGCAATAGCGGTCAGAAAATTTGGTTGTGGGAGTTCACAGTGCTTTTCTTTTCTTATATTTCTTTTTTTCTTTCTTAACTTCGGTAGAAAAATGGGCAGTAAATAGCAGGGGCTTGGTGGCGCTCATAACATGGGACGCTCATAACATCCATCTATCCATCCTCGCGTTCCTTCGTACTTTCTCCGTAGCGCTTCGAGGCGGCTTCCTCGTTCGCTTGCTCTACGGCTTCAGACAAGCAGGACAGTCGCACTTTGGACTGAAATATGATATCGTTCCGTAGGTCAGTTGACCGACGCAAATGGGGGTGCCTACTACGTGCGTCCTATTACGTGTGGAAATAGGGAAAAAAATGTTGTATTCGCTAGTTATCTGCAGAGATAAATATTACACTGGGGGTTTATTTATCTTTTTTTGGCAAGTTAAGAAATGCTTGATACCTAATTTTGCCAACATTTGCAGTAAAGCTAATGTGTACATACTTATCTGAGTTTAGGGACGACCTATTAGTGACACACCATTCTTCCATGCCCTTCAGGTCGGCCGCCAGCCGAAAACAATCTGCCTCATAAGATACCCTTGCATAGAATACGCAGTCGTCCGCAAACAATCTTATGTGGGTTTCGATATCGTTACAACTATATGTAATAAAATCAAGTAAGAAAAACAACCCCAAGGTGGAGCCCTGTGGCACTCCAATCGTAACAGCTACGTTATGCCAATAGCTCCAACTTAAACCAACTATTCTTCGGTGTACTTAACAAGTCTGCGTTAGAGTTGGTATATTCATGCAGACTTTTACGGATTCATATTGCCACTAATTTCCCGGGGTCAAGCTATATCAACATTACTGACAATGCGAATCGAGGTTTGGGTTATTTGGTGCGCTACTGTTATAATTCACCGCGCTCTATCAAGTTGGCACTATGGAATAATAAAGTATGTATCAAACAGGGCATGCATCCTCCGTGTGGGATTCCATTAACTCTATGACCTAATTAGAACTTGTCAAAATTAGTCTAGTGGCTTTATATGTTCAATTTAGCCTCGAATCGTTATCTCTAACCGCAAATAAAAAAAGAGTATGAATTTCCATTCCCTAACTGACATCTCCATGCAACAGATTTCACATCGCAATCATGACCTATATAAAGTAGGCGTTAATTATGGTGACAATAACTTTCTTACACTCTTCTTTGCCACGCACAACCCTTGAATGAAATCACCTTCACACTGAAATCCCAAACAATATTAAAATTGCAAGATTAATGTAACATTGACTAGGATACACTGGGTAACCCGAATTTATTAACTAGTACGTTATTTTTTTTTTATTCTCTTCAATATGAGGTAATGCTGTACAATTATAAAGCTGCCTTTGTTGTGCGCGCAGACATTGCTTTCATTTACCATAAGCTAAAATTGTATATTGAAAAAGTTAATTACTTTTTACTCATGTATGCCTTCATGTCCTGATGGCGTATATAAATAAATAAATAAATTAATTAATTGTAGAAAGCATTTATTGGATGAGGGCGGTCACCTTCGCCGCTGTGTACAATATGTAAGCGCTATAAAGCAACATAGTTAAACAATAAATGGAGAAAAAAGTGTATTGAAGAAAAACGGTGTACTAATAAGAGTCGAATTAAGATTTCGTAGATGTTCTGTAGAAGCGCAACAGTTATAAATGCTTTAATATATATATATATATATATATATATATATATATTAAAGTATTTATAACTGTTGCGCTTCTACAGAACATCTATATATATATATATATATATATATATATGCCATATTTCTAACACCACCCCGCTTGTTTGACATCTTTGATTTCAATCATTGCGGACCACCTTTTAAAGTAACGCATTATGTCGTCACGCGTGCGCGAGGATCAGTTCGTGCAAAACGCATTTCCAAAACACAAACCTGCCTTCCTTGTGCGCACTCATTTTTTCTGGTATTTACCATGGGCTCAGATTGTATTTCTATAAAGTTACTTTTTACTCGTTGCATGGTTTGTTTATCCTGATCAACCAATTCATCGGTGTGCTGCCTTCCAGCCCAGATGCGCGAATAAAAGAATAAACAAATAATATTAAATGAATGAATAAATAAATAAATAAAGTGTTGAAAGCAATTCTAAGACAAAAGGTAATAACCTCCGACCCTTTCGTCATTATGTGACCTCCTTGAAATTACGTAGTTTAACAATAGACTGTTAATCTCAAATCTTTCCTTCCTAATTCATAATTTAGGTTGTTTGATCTGTAGAAAAAAAGTACATTTGTGAAAAACGGTATAGCACTAAGGTCCTAAGCACGATTTTATAGGTGTTTCGCTTTCGAAACGCACCAGTTATTGCTGATCCCATATAAATATTTCAAAGGCCTCCCCGCAACTTTGACACATTTAATTTCAATCATTGCACACCACCTTTTAAGTTAGCGCATTATGTCGTGTGACAGGGCGCATTATGTCGTCACGCGTGCGCGAGGATCAGTTCGTGCAAAACGCATTTCCAAAACACAAACCTGCCTTCCTTGTGCGCACTCATTTTTTCTGGTATTTACCATGGGCTCAGATTGTATTTTTATAAAGTTACTTCTTACTCGTTGCATGGTTTGTTTATCCTGATCAACCAATTCATCGGTGTGCTGCCTTCCAGCCCAGATGCGCGAATAAAAGAATAAACAAATAATATTAAATGAATGAATAAATAAATAAATAAAGTGTTGAAAGCAATTCTAAGACAAAAGGTAATAACCTCCGACCCTTTCGTCATTATGTGACCTCCTTGAAATTACGTAGTTTAACAATAGACTGTTAATCTCAAATCTTTCCTTCCTAATTCATAATTTAGGTTGTTTGATCTGTAGAAAAAAAGTACATTTGTGAAAAACGGTATAGCACTAAGGTCCTAAGCACGATTTTATAGGTGTTTCGCTTTCGAAACGCACCAGTTATTGCTGATCCCATATAAATATTTCAAAGGCCTCCCCGCAACTTTGACACATTTAATTTCAATCATTGCACACCACCTTTTAAGTTAGCGCATTATGTCGTGTGACAGGGCGCGATGATGAGTTCTTGCAAAACACGTTTTCCCGTAATACAGCGGCCGCTATATTTCCTACAACCGGAATGCATTTATATCTGGTGACATTAATTTCTGTGCAAGAGAAAGGCTGCATCACTAACCGAAATATATTTTTGTTAAAAGGTTCAAAGCACACAAGGTAAGTTGGGCAGCGTTTTCAGACAAACGACATGCCTGTTCATTTTAGACATTTTGTTGGGCATGTCCTCAAAACATTTTATTGCTGATGCCTGTAAAAAAAATAAAAACATTATCGCTATTCGTTTCATTGTGACATGGCCGGTGCTAGAAATATTCCTCTTTTTTGACCAGAAAGCTCGCTTTTAGTCAAGCAAACGGGAAGCGTATATCAAGCAAGCCGCTTCTGGAAGCTTCCATTCCGTCTTACAGCAGCATTCGAAAGATAAATCGCATTCATGCCGCCAGCATAATGGTCAAGGCAGGCTGGACATTAATCTTGTCCGGTACTAAGCATAACTAAATGCGCGCACCACCACGGAAGCTGCGGTTAGCCTCGACAAACACGCAGCGAAAATTGCCAAGCCGCTTTCTTCAAGCGTGACCTCATCCGCATTAGTTGCACAGTCTTGCTCTAGCCAATTGTCAATAGTTCACTGCACCGAAGGGATGAACTAATTGCCCACCTTTATTACACGCAGCCCGATTTGTGCATGGGCGCCCCCATACTCTGGCACCTACGCCGGCTTCTGACGTACTGCACTGTTCTAGTAGAGGCGAGCGTTGCTTGGAGAGCGCCGGAAGTGACGTCTCTTGCCGGAAGCGAAAACTGGTTCTAGAATGTTCCACGCTTCTATTTATTCACGCTACCCGAGCGCTTGGCCGTATTCGTCTTTCAACCGCCAGGACGCAATTTTCTGACAGAACGATCGTTTGAGGTTCTCCTGCTTCGTCTGATTTTTCTTTGCTCGCTCTGTCGGCTTGCGTGTAAAGTGCCCCGGCAAGTCAAGTATCTTCCTTCACGGAAAGTGCAGGGCTTTATTTGGCAAACTCGAGAAAAGCAGATTACCACAGGCGGACAAAAATGGCTTCCTTCGCTGAGCCGGCAATCCAGGACGCCAATCTTCTAGCACTGATAGGAGAAGCAAGAAGGTTGGTAGGGGTTCACGTGTACTACAACGTAAGTGTTGCTTTACCGCAAAACGGCGTCCCGCAATTCTCGACACACTTGCAGGAGAGCCATAAAAACATCGAGTTAGCCAGCCTTCAGAGAGCCAAATACAGTTGTCTGCGTTTAGGAACAAGTGTGATGAGATTTGTTGGGAGAAAATAATTCATGCCCATCTTTCCAGTAGTACGCGAGGGCTTCACCTTCAACCCTCATCAAACGTACTGGTTCTTTTATTTGAATGACGGAAACCTACAACACGTTTTTATTGCGACAGCAGTTATATGGACAATCCAGGCGCATTCCTGCCGTCGGCGTTGACCTCGCCGTGAGGTTGCCTATAGAGTCTATGTGCGATGAAATCGTCGCCGCACGCCGCATGCCGTATGTGCGAGTGCAAGCATGCAAGGGTGAGCCGGCGATCGTGGCTCAATCTCGCGCAGGCAAAGGCGAAAAGCGGGGAGGAAGCGCGCCGCCTTCCGTATCGCGCTAAGCCACGGGGAGGCGTGGGTGCTTTCTAGTTCGGGTCCGCTATATCTTGAAGGCCATTTCTGATGGGTACAGTGTTCAATTCGTGGGAGCGGCTGCACGGAGGTAAATTCGCTCGCTGATGCTGCCGCGTTTCCTCACTGCACCGTTTTGACAGAGAGTTCCCAAGGTCATCGAGTGAGATCATGTTGGGCTGTGCGGACGGGTCACCGTGTCTGTTAATTTACTTATTATGTCTATGTTTACACGTTTATAAGGCCGACAAAGCTACTATCCTTACTTCCTATAGCTTTCTAATTATTTGCTATCCCAATCGATGATTTGCCTTTAGGGAAAAACCGCGACCTTTTTTAAATGTCGGAATCATCTGACCTAACATCACCTACATCTTACATTTACGCATAATGCGACTATTCTCTTTCTCAATTGGCTTAAGTTTCGGCGTGATGTGCAGAGCTTTCCGAGCGGGTGGCTCCTATTCAGTACCTAGGGTAGTCCATTTGTACGATGATTTCTCATTCAACGAATTGTGAGAGCCGGCGCGAGGAGGTAAGCGGCCATGCGACGGTTTATTTAAGACGGCCAGCCATTGTGCCGCGGTATCTGGCTAGCAGCCCATACTGCGGCCACTCAGCTCCAGCACCAACACGTTCTTCTCACGCCCTACATACACGTGAGCCGTCTTCGTCACCGGCTCTGGAGGCGATAGTCGCGCCGCTAGAAGGACCCCCTCCTAGTGCGAAGCGCGATTGAAATATGCGCAAAAGGCGCACGTATACGAAGGAGAGAGGCTGCAAGCCTGTACACATGAGCGGCAATTTGTTGGGTGCGTTAGAAGGTCGAGGCTGCACCGGGATGTCTGCAATGGAAGCACAAAGAGAGCACACAGGAACGCGTGAGGTGCGCGCCTGTGTGCAGACGGTGCGGCACGGACACCGAAGCCTACGCGTAGGGCGCACTCTATTGTGCGCTGTGGACTTCCTCTTGCGCTGTCTACGCCTGAGCGGCCACAGGTGTGCAATTGGGCAAGCGCAGTTAAGGCGTATTAGCCGGTTCCTGGCGAATTCCGAGTGTTTACGCCGTTCAGGAGAACGCTGAAGACGGCGTCGTCCATTGGCGTGCCGCGGTGGCAGTAGAGGAGAACTGCGAGTGTAGCTGTGCATTGCGCCCCTCGCTGATTCATTGTGCGTAGCCATTTCAGATGCGTAGCCATTTCAGATGCGTAGCCATTTCAAGTGCGGGTAGGGTAGTGAAGGGAGGCCTATTGTGACGACCAGCAAGACCTTGGTCTCGAGAAGACGTTGTTAGTCCGGCCGCTGCTCGTTTGTTGTGTACCTTGCCAGGGCTTTCATGAGAGGGCCTACGGAAAGCAGATGCTGCACTCGTTCGTAGTGTAGGGTTCACGCAATCCGAGAGAGATGTACCAGGCGGCACAAGCAGCATAGGTTGTGAGCAAGGAGCAGCCACACTGATACTGTTGCGCGAACTCAACACGTGCGGCACGTTCTTGTAGATGCCAGGGCCTGGCAGAAGTCGGAGTTCCGAAAGAAGACCGTCTGGCAGTTCGCGACTTGCGCGGAGACAGTGCAAGTGTTGGTGACTCATGTTGATATAGAAATGAGCATTGAGCTGAAGAAACCAGACGGCACAGCTGCTCCTAGAAGACTTCGGTAAGCCATGCATCCAAAGAAAGTGGAGCACTAGGTGTCGAAAATGTCACCTGCTGCTGCTTGCGGTTAAATTTCGAATGTCGGTAGCAGCAGGGTTGCGGTGGTCGCTGAAGGCATAGCGAAGCTCATGCTTATCGCGTTGCCGTGCCCTCAAGCGTAAAACTTGCGCCTAGAGGAGCCGGTCCAAGGTAGGAGAGCGGCGGGCCTTACAGTAGCCGAAAACGGTTGCGTTTGGTCCAGTAAAATTTTTGGAAAGAGTCGCCGCGCAGCTGCCTTTTAAATGAGGACGAGGTTCAAGGACCTTGTAGGGGTGTAATGCTGGGGCCAGCGCGTACTGATGGTCTGCACGGGGCAACGCAGCCGTTGTGGGACGGCAAGGCCCGCAATGACGCGATAGTTCTGTTGTAGCTGAGCACTCGAGGCGGCGTAGTGAACAAGGGTGGCTGGCCTCAAGTCCTCGAAGAAGTAAGGGTGGGGAGGGAGGGCACCTGGAGCCTGGAACCTTGTTGACACGGAAGTGGCTGTCCAGCTAGACGAACCAGACATCGGGCATGTCGAGATAGAATTCCCGTGCACCCTGCACCCGGGGGACGTCTACCGCACCACGTGAGGCCACGTGCCCTCGGCTTGCTAGAGCCGCTGCGCTGACGCTGGCATGACTGGGCTCAGTCGTCCGATGGCACCATTTTGTGAGAGGTGGCGCGAATAGGCAGCCGCCGTGGCATGGCTTATTTAGGACGGCCAGTGATGGTACCAGCCGTGGATCTCGACAGCACCCGATACCACGGTCGCTGTTGTTGTTGTAGCCTGCGATGCGTGTGGCTCCTACCCACGATGGGGGATTGGCCAAGAAATGGGTGGATTATTCGAAATTATTATGGAGCATAAATTTCCTAATAGCTATTGAAATAGCATTGAATAGCGCTTAATTACCTGTTAAATAAAATCAGGAAGGTCATATTGAATGAGCAATAATTAATTTAAAAGTAAAAACGATCACTCAGGTCGTCCAGCGCCAGCGTGTTGAACTTTTCGTGTTCCTCGGTCAAATGGCGCAACCCACTAGGGGGGATCGGCCATAAATCAAGCGGTGAGAAATATGTTATTATAATTTTTGGGGGGAAGATGAAGTGAAATGAAATAAGTGTTTTGTAAATGTGAAATAAACTGCCTACTGCCTAGCGATAAAACATCTAAGTATTAGAGTTTGTTTGTTTGTTTTTCTGTCTGCTTGTCTCTACGAACATCTCATAATCACATGGTACATTGGGGAAAAATCGGGTGAGTTAGTAAAAAAAATGATTAAACGAATTTAAAAAGAAGCGCTATATTATGATAATATCATGATGATGAGCATGATGATGATGGAGCCTCAGTGACCGGCACAAGCCCACTGTGGGGGATATGCCTCCAACCGTGTGGTAATATGATTGAGAAATTAAACAAATAATAAATTGATAACTATTAAAAATGAAAATAAGTGAATAGTGCAATATGAGAAGTAAACCGATAATTAATGAAGTGAAGCACTAAAGTCCTTCTCTCACGCTACAAGCAGCTGAGCATCCTTCTTCACCGGCTCTGGAGGAGATAATCGCGGCGCTACATAATACTATTACAAGAAAGGATGTGAGTGAATCAAGTCGAGTCCATTTGGAACAGATTCTGTGACCACAGTCACCTTTGTGTTAATATTTTCCAAATGAATTCACACTTCACTGGCCGTCTAGGGACAGTTTGGACATGAGGCAGTTTTAGTTAACGTTAATGTAATAGCGCGAGTGAGGGAAATAGCGTTACCGTTCCTCTAACGAATTTTGCAGAAAGCGAGTTTTAGTTCAGCGTGATAGCGTAGTTTACGTGCAGGATGCTGTCGCATTACGCTTTGAAGTTGACGTACATAGTGCACATAACTGATTTTATCTGTGTGTGCGTCAGGAAAGTGCGATAGGTAGCGCAATGGCAGCCAAGAGTTCGCTGTATTCGTACTTTCCAGGTCGGGCAATCTGCGGCGAAAATAACAGGCAGTACAAGCTGTCTACCATAGCCTCCGTAATATTTCCATCTCAAAGGCCATATGCCATCGTCGCACCTATTTTCCAAATTTACCGATAGGTGGCACTGCTATTACGAATGTATCTCGAATGCAACACAGCCACAAAGAACGTCAAGCGGAAATTCAGAGAGGCTGAAGTGATCTCATGGGTGGTGGCAGTGGAAAAGAAACCAGCCATGAGTAACTGCTTTAGAGGTAAAAACGAAATAAGGAAATAAACAATTTATGGTAACTCAAAGGGAAGCTCATTACTTTTCGAAGCGAGATCAGGATGCCTTAGAACACGCACCTATAAAGTGAGATATAAGAAGGAAGAAGCACCATGTGCTTGCTGCGGTTAAGCTAGGGAAACGATGGAGCACGTTTTATTAGAATGTGAAGACATCAGCCCAGCGGTCGATTTAAGCACCACTGGCCTCATTGAAGCCCTTGGCTTCAGCGAGAGCAGGGGAAAAGTAAATAGTCCGCAGTAGAGACTAATAAGAGGCGATTGGAAGATAGGCGGAAGAAAAGTTCAGAAACGACAAAAAACGGAGAAGTACAAAAGCAAAGTTCGCAATATGGGATCAAAAAGTTTGGTGGTGGAAGTTCATAACCTTTTCCTTTATTCTTTTAACCTAGGTAGGACATTAAGCAGTATAATAGCAAGAGCTTGGTGGCGCAACCCACCGCCCCGTTCCAAAGGGGACGCTCATAACGCCCATGCATCCGTCCGTCCGTCCGTCCGTCCGTCCGTACGTCCGTCCATCCATCCATCCATCCATCCATCCATCCATCCATCCATCCATCCATCCATCCATCCATCCATCCATCCATCCATCCATCCATTTCGAGGACAAGTTTTGAAGTGAGGGAAACTTGCAGTTAAAGTATATATGAAGTACGGCTGAATAATATGGCAGAAAATAAATGGGCAAGAACAGTGTTCAGATAGTTGTACAGGTAAAAGAATGACGCACAGTGTAGGAAACTAACTAGGAAGTACTTATTACCAGCTACTATGCGACCGGCATGATGAGCAAAATGGCAACAAAGAACGTCAAGCGTTAAGTTAGAGAGGCTGATATAATCTTATGGTTGGCGGCAATGGAAAAGGATCCTCACGTAAGTAACCACTTCGGAGGAAAAAATTATATCAGGAAAGAAACAATTTATAGTAACTCAAAGAAAAACTTTACTTTTCGAAGCGAGATCAGCATGCTTTGGAACATGCACTTATAAAGGGAGATACAACAAGGAAGAAGAAGCATGTGCTTGCTGCGTTAAAGCTAGGGAAACCATATAGCACGTTTTCCTAGAATGTGAAGATATCTGTGCAGCGGTGGATTCAGACACCTCTGGCCTCCTAGAAGCGCTTGGGTTCAGCGAGAGCAGAGGGAAAGTAAACATCTCCGCAATCGATATTACTAAGAGACGATGGGATGGCTGAAGGAGGAAAGGTAAGAAAACGACAAACAACGCAGGCGTACAAAGAATGTTGCTTATACAGTTTCAGGAAGTTTGGTCATGGGGCGTACAAAAGAAAGTTCCCTATAGGGTTCCAGAAAGTTTAGTGATGAGAATTCTCCGTTTCCTTTTTCTAACATATGTAGGACATTAGGCAATATAATAACAAGAGTTTGGAGGCGAAACTCACTGCCCCGTTCCAAAGGGGACGCACAAAGCGTCGAACCATCCATACGTCCATCCATCCATCGGTCCGGCCATTTTAGGTTTTTTAAATTAGGCTTGGACGCGTTCGAAACGAGATGCCATCTCGAAAACTCTTTAAGGTTATCCATAACGCTCTGCAGTCGAAGTAGCGTGAGACTAAGCAAAAGCAGTATACACAATCACTTGCAACCAACGAAGTGAATTCTCCAAAACGGCGCCAAGTTCATTTCTCAGTGGGCGGCCGGGACCGCCGCCATGCTTTAGGTGAACTACGTAAAGCACACAAAGATGGTAACGTTAAATCAGATAAATCGTTGTGTGTATGCTAAACGGTGTTGGTAGTTTAACGTTTCGCGCACGTGCATTTTGGTTCCTCTATTATGGTTAATAGGCTAAACTGTTGCTTAAGAATACCTGCCTACGTGCAAAATATTAGTTCGTAAAGATTTCAGAAAAGGAACTGGAGGGTAAACAATAGCAACCATTTCATTACTGTTCGCGCTCAGAAATATCGGGTGCAGATCCGCACGGGATGCATTTGCTCTTTATTAACAATTTATTTACATTTCTACGAGGAGCTACACCTAATTTTAGTACAGGTGATTTTTTTCAGCTACTTGATTGTTCTCGTCTTCACATGCTTCAGGAACTTTTCCTTAACTTGCTTGAGTAAAGCACACTTCATGTATATGGTAGAGTTTACTAACGGTGCCCCAATATGGCGAAACAGATGCTATCACAATTCCTTTCTTGCAGCATTTTTTTGTCATATGCCACCGCGTCATCCTTCCGCACTTTTAACTTCTTTTGCGAACTCATACTGGTTTTCGTAAAATTTGACGCAGCCTCAGTAATATTGTAAAACAAGCACAAATGTGTAAACATTAGGCAATACAATCAGGAGAATTAGGAAGTATGCTTTAACGAAGCGATTGTCAAGATTGTACGTAGTGTAGCGAGGTTTTCTACGAAGCTTTAGGGGGTCGCCTATGTTGCATGGCCGTTTTTCGGTGGCGCACCGGCAAACAATAAACATGACAAGAAAGCTAGTTCTAGCGGAACAATGCTTATTTTAATTCAGCGCTCTTGCTGCTGGGCGCAGGATCTGGAGGGATAAGAGCTCTTGAAGACGTTTGCTTGGGTTCGCGGGCCAACGAATGCAGTGAACAACGATTAAGTGCGCCAAGCAAATTTGCCATTGCGCTTGCGGGCATTCGGTTCTCATTTTCATTCTCAAATCATTTTCGTTGCTGACACTCGGTGCAACGCGATCTCTGTTACGATTTCATTAAGTAAAGCAAAAAGACATCGCGGTGTTAATTCAAGCTGATGCAGACAAGTCATTCAAATAAAGTTGTGTATCAGGTCGACGCCAAATGAACAGGCACAAAGGATGAACTACGTTCTAGTCCCGTCACCGCATTACCCATGTTGAAGTTCGACGTTGCCCCATGCTGTTAATTCGCGCGACTGTGTGGTGCAGCGCGAAGCGGGACATGGGCCTCAGGAAGAAAACGAATACGAGCGCTTCTGCTCCTTCTTTCCTGAGTCCGCTTGTCCCGCTTCGCCCTACAGCACAGAGTCTATTGGAAAACCAAATAGCCCAAACTATCACCCATGTAGGCCTGCTCTGCTCACATTTGTAACTGCGCTCACATTTTAGCGCATCGTTTAGGTGAAGTTGATTAATTGCGCATTATCACAAATGCCAAATACTCGCCGTTAGCTCGTCTCGAAAGGTTCAGTTGGCTCGACGACGGAGTGAGGATACCGTTTTGGCCAGCTGATTGTTTTTTGGGTACCGGAACAAGGGTTGCACAAACGTGCACAATCGTTCCCACTGTGCATCACTATGCAAGTTGTTCAGATACTCCCGCCTGAGCAGGAAATAAACGTCGGGCCGAAAATGTGCACAGTTCTTCGAAACCATGGCAAAACTAGAACAATTCTTCGAATGGTATTTCCCCGCGTGAACCGGATTTGGCCATACCCTTGAGAGACGAAGATGCAAAACCGAGGTGACGTCACGATGGCATTCCTGAATGTAGCGATTACTAGCTGCAACTCTTTGAGAGCAGCGCTCCAGTAAATGTTGAGTGCTAGACAGACAAGATCACTGCTGAGTATAAATTTGTTTGTGCACGCGATAAAATTATTTCAATGGGATCGTTGCGTTTTATAAAGTTTCCAGTTCTTCAAGATGTCTGCATGAGGTTACTCTAACAGGTCCGCAAAAGAGTCCAGATAATGACTTTTATGCAAAGAACCCTCATTCAAAAGGAAATACAGCTTCGTACTTTAACCCCCCGTGAAGAACTCTTCAGTGGATGTCCCCTCGACCAAAGGCGTTCGAAATATTCTTGCGTCAGAGTTATTCTACAACCGATTGACATGGTTAGCCATATGAGAATGTCGTTGCTGTTTGCCTTTAGATGCATAAGTGAGTAGACCGACCTCTTGATCATGCAGGAAAGTGAGATGTATATATGTCAAAATAGTAAATATGATCCAAAAAAAAAAATAGGAGCGAATAAGGACCTCACTCACTCCACAGTGTAGAGGCAATGACATTGAAAACCAGCTCCAATTCAATGCGCCTTTTGGCATGACCTACGAACGCTAGTCGTAAGACCAAATAAAGGCCGTCACCACCACTCGCCCAAAGTGCCTCATGATCCAAAGCGTTCCGAACGAGCGCAGCTACTCGGCTTAAAGTCAAAGCTTGGGTGACGTTCGGGGCTGCCCTTAGTGCACTGGAAAATCTGAAAGGTGACGTGCTCGAAGTCACGCAGAGCTGGCTCCCCTTTTAGGTACACGCATATTCCGGTTAGGTGCTATTTAAAGGCTGCTAGTAAAATAAAAAAAAAGTACAAACGAAGCTGACTTGGGCGATACCATCGGCTCCGCAATAATGTAGTGCGACAGCAGCATTACTTGTCAGGGAATACGAGTGTGTTATTTTTTTTTTCGGTTTACTTGCCTGCTTCTTCCTCAAATGATTGCGTTCAACCACTTTGGCGCATTTGACAAGAGCACGGCAGCTAGAGGTCGGCTTGTTATGGGGAAAGGATGTGTTGGTGTAATAACTTGTGTTATAATTTAAAGACATGAATACTTATATAAGCTTGCAACAATAAATGCGCAATCGTACAGAAGAATGGTGTGGATTAGAAAAGTTGCGATTTTTTTCTTCTTTGTGATGTACGTGACTGCATTCCACATTCATGACTCCCCTGTGTTTAAGTAGGCTTTGTTTCTTTAAATAAGGAACATATCTTTGTAGAAGCTTTTATTCGCTATTGTTCGGACAAAGCCTAATGCAGTTTTAATTTCGCTGCGGTTGATGATTCTGTACAGTTACGTATATTTGGTTCCGAACACCTTTGTGCTTCATATTCACATTGCTTTTGTTTAAAAAAATCACAACTCTCTGTTTTCTACATTCCGTACCGCAAGATTCAAGCTCGTACCTGTATGACGTGTCTGACGCTGGCACATTAAAAATTCTTCAAATTTCAAATCTCCTGAAACGATTTTCACAGCGAAACTGTAGGCTCAAGTTAGTCGGGATAGTTCGTGGCGCTTCCTCATGAGAAAAAAAGAAGCGTTCAGCGAATGAGGCGAGAAGTGCATACATTATTTGGTATATAGAATGCACTACCAGTTGGTTAAGAACAATTTTTACGCCATGCGTACAAATTCGAATCTTCGTCCGCCTCAGTATTGCTTTTTCTGATCTCTCAAAGACATGCAGAGATACCACTCCTCTCGGAGTCTGTGAGCGGCGCAGAACATTGCACTAATTGTCCAGATTTGTTGTGCGACAGCTCAGCAATGGGCACGCTCTACGCCGAAAGACACATGCCTTTACTGGCACAATTTGTCATGCCAGTGCCAGCGGTTGTGGAGTTTTCTTCATGCTATGGCTGGGGATGACGTGGTGGCCGTGCGAGGACAAAGAAAAATAATCCTTGTCTGTCGTCATCGACTACAGTGGTCGCTGTAAGCGCCACAGATGGCACGGACGGACGGGGTAAACGCACTTTCATTCGTTTACCTGTGTCGCAGTAAAACCGTACAATTAGGCCATTGCCAGTCCGTCGATGCTCTAGGGTTGGTTTTCGCTCGAACACAATGGCAGACAGAGGGCCCGTAACTGTTCTCGTTTGGTCGCTTCGAAATGCGGATAAATCATTCATCAAGAGGCATTTTGAAGTATCTGTGTCACGGTGAAGTTTGTAGCTGTCCGGTGCCTGCGATGTACAAGCCAGAAACAACAGGAGGAGGAAAGAGAAAAGTAGAAGGCAGGGAGGTTAACCAGAATAACGTCCGGTTGGCTACCCTACACCGGGGGAATGGGAAAGGGGAAAACAAAGATCACAGGGAGAGAGAGGAGGGAAGGAAAGAAGGAAATTGCGGCGAGTTCGCTGACGCGTGTGGTCTTACAGAAATCGCGTTAATAGTCACAGATGGTCGCACAAACCCGTCGTCCTTAAGAAACACAAAAGCGCCTTCACCGCTTTATGGGCCGACGGGCGATGGGGGCGGTGTTCTAGCAGCACCTGCACAGAAAGCGGCCGATTGTCCAGTTTTTGGAAAGCTTTGGCAAGTTCTTGTCTCTCTGAGGCATATCTTGGACAGTGGCACAGCAGGTGGTCGATGTTTTCTTCGGTGCCACAGACCTCGCAAGCTGCACTGTCAGCCATTCCAATTAATGTAGAGTATGCCTTTGTGAAGGCCACTCCTAACCAAAGGCGACAGAGAAGCGTAGCTTCACGTCGAGGAAGTCCGAGTGGAGGTCGGAGTTGCAGGGAGGGGTTTAGTCGATGCAGTCGCGTGAGTCGTAAGTTTGGTGAGTTCCACTCGGTCACTGTGAGACTGCGTGCCAGGTGTCGAAGCTGCTTTGCAGCATCAGTCCTCGAAAGCGGAATTGAAACGCTGTGCTCTCCTTGATGTGCTGTGCGAGCAGCGTTATCGGCGGAATCATTGCCACTGATTCCACAGTGACCAGGTATCCATTGAAAAACGACCTCGTGACCTTTTTGTTGGACATCATGGTAAAGTTTCACAACTTCGTATGTCAATTGGTCATGACATCCGTGTCGGAGAACTGACTGCGTGCCCTGTAGTGCTGGTTTTGAATCGCAGAACACAGCCCATTTTCTAGGTCTTTCAGAATCAATGAATTCCAGTGCTCGACGCAGGGCCGTTAGTTCTGCCGCCGTTGAGGTCGTGACATGCGATGTCCCAGAAACAACAACTTTGGAAAATCACGGGCTCCTGCTTACCCGGATTTGCGTCCCGTGATCTCAGCTTCAATAAAAACATTCTGTGTGCGCACGCTGCGCCGCTGCGCACTTCGTACGCACACAGCATGTTTCACATACAGTGTGCGCACCCAGCGAGAACTCGAAGTCCAGTGGGGTTTCTCATAGTCTTCCAAGTCCTAGCTCTGCTTGACTACACTAGTAAACCGCAGGCGTTACAACTTTCACTCGTTCTAGAGTACTTTTAAAGGTTACCCTCTGTCACGATAGCAGTTCATAATTCATATGTTAAACGTACAGCCAAACTAAAGGAAAAAGGTTCGTGGCAAACCGCTCGCGACAAAATGCGCTTGCGCTGGGCCCCGGCCATAGTAATCGGAGTCTGCCCTCCTGTGCCAGCCATGCCACAGTCTCGCTCTTCGCCCAAAGAATTACCCGGCCGGCGATTGCCTATCCCTGCGGCGGACGGTTGTGATAATACCTGGAGCAGACATGAGATGGCGGTGGGCTCTCGCTCGCCTAGCACATGTGAACCAACCTTCCGCATGCTCTCCTCGGTCGGCGAGAAAAAGAGAGCTCCGAGACCCGCATGCTCTCCTCGGTCGGCGAGAAAAAGAGAGCTCCGAGAGCCGCCGTTTTCGCGGCACGAGAATTGTGCCCGTGGCAGGTCTTGCAGTGCTCCTCATGACGCCAGCAGGGCACCGCACGTGTTCTCCCGTGAGTGTGGCCTTTCCTTTGTAGCGACCAGGTAAAAAAAGAAATTTATGACGTTTCGTCTCCTGATGCTACCTTTAATCGGAGACGAAAAACCTGTTTTGTTAAGAAGAAATTGAGATTATAGACCGTTTAATTTCCTTTCTTTCTTGTGGACGCTGCGAGAAGACTAAGTGCGGTAATTGCTGCTCGTCGATGTATGAGCACTTTCGTGATTTCAATCACGAAACAAGGTATTTCACACTTGCAAATGCTGCATATTATGACCCATTGATATCTTTGTTGTGAACTAAAGCAGTAAACTAGTCACACGAAATTTACTTGCGACGAATGCGGTGCTGCTGTGGAGTAATGATCGAGCACCCATCTCCCAACTATGGGGACCTTACTTTGAGCTTTAGTAATTTTACATTTCTGTGCTAATATATTTGCACGGTGAAGGTGTTCCATCATTAGGTTACAGCGCTATGTCAATTCCTAGCTCTTGTTGGCACTGTGAAATTAAAACAAAGGGAAATCATTTTACAGGTTTTTCTCATCGATGTAATCTTCTTTCCCAGTGTTGTCGTACCTTTTTGTAGTTCTTTTCGCCTCTAGAGAAGTCGCCTGTATTTTGTAATGAGTGGGATCATAAATTACCTTCAGTTATTCGTCCAAGAAGTGAGGGCGCTTTTTTGACGTTGATAGAAAAATGGAAACGAATGGCTGAATCAGGTCGACCTCTAACACTCGCTTATATTCCTCAGGAACCACTCGGAGTTACCACTGCCGCCTGGAAATTTGACTCTGCAATGTACGACTTGTCAAAGATCACATCACCAGGAGTCACATATATCATTGTGGTGCGGGCAACATCAGACGACGCCGAGTACGTACAAATAGATTGCATGATATCATTATTCCTGAAAAGTATCTCATTTGTGCGTCTATAGAAAGTTCGTAAAGTTTCTACAGCAGAAACGGAGTTTGCCGGGCTACTCAATATGCGGAGCTGGTTAACATTTTTACACCTGCCAATTTCTTACTACTTCAGTTCATCAAAATCGAGGAGAAAAGAAAGGCAGGTTAGTGGAAGGAGGGTAGCACCCGTTTTTTATTACAACTTTGCACCGAGAACAACAAACTGTGGAAAACACGGGGAAGGCGGGAGATGGCAATGCAATACGATGAGCAAAACGAGAACAAGGTGGAAGCAGGAGCCAGCGTGGTTTTGGCACGTAAAACCCCATAATTTAATTTTTAATTTTTAAATGTTTCGACAAGTGGGCTTGCCTTCTTCAAGGCAACGTATGCTTTCCTTGCCACCGTATATACTGTGGCGTGGAAAGCATATGTCGCCTTGAAGAAGACAACTCGACTTGTCGAAACGTTGGCTCCTGCTTCCACCTTGTCCTCGTTTCACACTTACTGTAGGACACGTGCGCACCTGATTTGCACAATTTTTGTTTTCCGCAAAACAAGCAAACCAGCAGCAAACTTGGAAAGCGGAGACTGAATGGCAACACAGTGTTTTTCGATTACAGTGACTTTCGTCCTCCGCATTCGCTAAGTTCGCCTGCTTCGGGAATTTCTCTGAATAAGCGTACTTGAAGCGGTCGCCTCTCTTGTGTATGGCGACTTCCGCGGCCAGAACGCAGTGCCGCAGTTGTAATCAAAACTTCTATGCCGTATGTGTTTCTCCCAATGTCGCACCGTGCCATTCTTAGACACATTTAAAAATTCTTGCGAACGGAATATCATTCTCGTGAAACAACAGGTTCTGCCCTTCAACTTAATCCAAGTGCCACTCAATTTATACTGAGCGCCAATCAGTTGAATTCAACCGTCATTTCAGTTAATCCAAATGCTAATCATTTGAATCTAAGCGCCAATCAACTTAATCCAAATACCACAGTAATTATTCTGAACGGCCCCCTATTTATTCGAAATACCAGCGAACTTTAGTCCAATCAGGTGACTATCAATCAGGTGATTGAGAAATGTGCGGAATATAACCGACCCTTATATATACCATTCATTGATTACGAGAAAGCGTTTGATTCTGTCGAAACCTCAGCAGTCATGGAGGCGTTGCGGAATCAGGGTGTAGACGAGCCGTATGTAAAATACTGAAAGATATCTAAAGCGGCTCTACAGCCACCGTAGTCCTCCATAAAAGAAGCAACAAAATCCCAATAAAGAAAGGCGTCAGGCAGGGAGATACGATCTCTCCAATGCTATTGACAGCGTGTTTACAGGAGGTATTCAGAGACCTGGAGTGGGAAGGATTGGGAAAAAAAGTTAATGGAGAATACCTTAGTAACTTGCCATTCGCTGATGATATTACCTGGCTTAGTAACTCAGGAGACCAATTGCAATGCATGCTCACTGACCTGGAGAGGCAAAGCAGAAGGGTGGGTCTAAAAATTGATCTTCAGAAAACTAAAGTAATGTTTAACAGTGTCGGAAGAGAACAGCAGTTTACGATAGGTAGCGAGGCACTAAAAGTGGTAAGGGAATACATTTATTTAGGGCAGGTAGTGACCAGGGATCCGGATCATGAGACTGAAATAATCAGAAGAATAAGAATGGGCTGGGGTGCCTTTGGCAGGCATTCTCAGATCATGAACAGCAGGTTGCCACTATCCCTCAAGAGAAAAGTATATAACAGTTGTGTCTTACCAGTACTCACCTACGGGGCAGAAACCTGGAGGCTTACGAAAAGGGTTCTACATGAATTCGCGACGACGCAACGAGCTATGGAAAGAAGAATGTGTAACGTTAAGGGATAAGAAAAGAGCATATTGGGTGAGGGCAAAAACGCGAGTTAATGACATCTTAGTTGAAATGAAGAAAAAGAAATGCGCATGGGCAGGACATGTAATGAGGAGGGAAGATAACCGATGGTCATTAAGGGTTACGCACTGGATTCCAAGGGCGGGAAAAAGTAGCAAGGGGAGGCAGGAAGTTAGGTGGGCGGATGAGATTAGGAAGTTTGCAGGGACACCATGGCCACAATTAGCACATGGCCGGGGTAGTTGGAGAAGTATGTGAGAGGATTTTGCCCTGCAGTTAGCCTAACCAGGCTGATGATGATATACATCACTCCCCCACTTCTTTCCTGTACCTAAATACACAGGCCCTCCCAATAGTTCTTTGGACAGCCCGTTCACTCTGCCCGAGCTGGAACGTGCCTTTGCTCAAAACAAGGCTGGAAGCACTCCGGGTGCGGACAACATCACCTACTCCCTGTTGAAGAAGCTGCCTGAGTCGGATAAGGAATTTCTCTTACACAACATAAATGAGCACTGGGCCACCGCACTCTCCCCGTTGACTGGACCTTTTCTTTGATCTCTCGTACCAAAGCCTGGAAAGCCCGCCACCCTCTCCCAAACCTGCGACCCATTTCCCTCACTTCCTTCGTAGGGAAAACGCATAGAGCTCCAACGTCTTACGGATAGTCTCGATGATACTCACTTCCTTCCGCACAATTAGATTGGTTTCCGTCCCCACATGTGAACGCACGACCACTTTCTTTTTCTTCAGCCTTTTCCTTCCACCTTCGAGGTGTTAAGTTCGCGCACTTGTCACTCTGGACGTGCGCAAGGCTATCAATACCCTACTTCATGATGCTATGCTCTTCCCCCTCCAGGACACAAGCTGTGCATCTCGACTGTACTGTTACGTTTGTTCTTTTCTCCAGTCCCGACAAGCTCAGTTCCGACTCGGGACAACATTATCGCCAGCCATCTCGCTCAATCGCGGAACACATCAAGGTAAAGTGCTCTCTCCAGTGCTTTTTAATCTCGGAGTAGCCCCTCTCACAAAGCCTTACCCGAGATTCCCCAAAAACAGTCAATTCTCTATGCTGATTATATAACAATTAGGCGTAGTCACGGGTCACCGGGGGATGTGGAATTCCCACTACAATCCGGCCTCAACGTCATTTCCGAATTTCTTTGCCGCTCCGGTATGCAAGCGTCTGCACAGAAAACTGAGTTGCTGATCCCTTCCACTACTAAGTTGTAGCGGTCTGTCAACCCTTGCTTTCTATCTCTCTCGCCGTACTCCCAGCCACCGCACGTCATCCTGCCGGGGTTTTAGCCTTCTCCTCCAAGTGCGCTCTTTCACCCGAGCAACGCAGTCCATGATCACTACATGTCACCAGGTAACTCACTCAGTCTGACGACTGGTCAAGCGGCGCGGCGGCCTCGAAGAATGCATAACCAATCAACTTGTGACAACTTTGCCTTGAATAAAGTCCTTTATTACCGATCACGCTGCGCACTTACGCAGGCAGAATTGCATCGCATTCAATCTGCTTTGAACGCTCTCTATAAAGCTGCCATACATCTCCCGAGACGCGCATCCACAGCGAAATTATACAGACCTGTTTCAAACAGGCCTGTTTCTTCCCCTTGCAGAGCACTTGTACCTTCACAGGGATCGGCAACTGGGCCGCCTGTCCAGCTCTGGGCGGGGCCACTAGCTACTTCAGCAGGATGTCATCCGGCCGATTCACTTTCCTCTGCACACCCCTCGACCATCCCTCGCCAGCAATCTCCGCTGCCACCCTCCGTATTCGCTCTAACATGACCTCAAATCTTCATGAGGGACGAAGACAAGCCCACGTTCACTTCCGCAACTGTTTCGCACCTGACACTGTCACATGCTACGTTGACGCAGCGTATTACCAAACTCGTGACTCCACTGCTTGTGTCATCAAGCCCATACCCTTCGTCATTCCCATAAGTTCTACTGCTGGCCCCTTCTCACTTCCTACCTCTCTGATGTCCCTTGAATTGGCCGTGATCGCTCACGCGACACAAGAACCAACCCTTCTCCGTCCATCTCCTTGAAATGGCATTTGCGTGGACTCCATGGCGATAATCCGGGCTCTTCGCGACAACAGAATCCCAGATAATCTTCATGACGACCTTCCTGACGATCTCTTCCTTCTCTCCCCTGCTTTAGGCACTGTGGTGCGGGTGCCAGGTCATGCGGCGATTACTGGCAATCAGCTCGCTCTTGAGCTTGCCGGTGAGATTAATAGCCGGGATTCGATAATCCCCTGGCCTTACCCGCCCGTAGCGAAGGAGGCACACTTTTACAAGAAAACCCGAAAGCAGCACTTTAAACAGCTCCGGCATTACTTACAGACTCTTCCACCACCACACCCTTTCCTCTCCGCGTCCCAAATACACACCCTCAAAGCCATCTAGCTGAACACTGTGATCACTCCAGTACACCTGTACTTTTATCATTACGGCTCCGACCTCTCAGGTCTTAACTGCCCCTCTACGTACGCAAATGTAGAGCACATCCTTTTCTATGGTCCCGCACCCCAATAGTCCTCTCACTACCCTAACACCCACCTCCACACTGCTGGGTGGGGGTGAGCGTAGTTCTTAATTGTCCTCTGTCTTTTCAGACAATGGACAATTGTTCTTTATCTATAAAACATGGGGGCTCTATCGTATCATGGGCAAAGATCGCGCGTGGAGCTCGGCACGTGTATCCCCTGAAAGATATCTTTCGTGGCAAGTGCACACACCTTCACCCGTGTTCTGCAATGTGCTTATGAGCAGCACAAGTCATCACCTGCAACCGGCAAGGTATGTCTCAACGATACACACGTCACTGTCGAAGACAACCTCGACGTGGCCGCCTACGTCGATCACGGTGAAGAAGGATAACAACTCACCCGCGTGCTCATCAAGATTCAGCAAAGGACGGACAGCTGACGCTAACAATCTTCACCAACGCTACTGGAATACCAGGCCGGCGACCGTATTTGCGTTTAGACCCCGATACGGCGGCGAGGCCTTGGAAACTTTTGCGACACAATTATCGATCCTACAAGATCATCTCCCGTATCCGCGCCGTAGGCTATGAGATCGTGCCAGACGGCACTACGCACTGGCAGGGGCGCCACTCGCGATCTGAAGTAGTCGATGTTGTTTAGGCACTTCTTCCAGCGAACACCGGGGACTTTGTTTCCTTATTATTATTGTTTCGTTAATGCGTCTACTTTAGCTCTTACTCTGGCGTTTGTAGCATCCGGACGATGCCGAGTGAATTAACACGTCGAATGATGAAAGCAAAGGCGTACCGTAGCGGAAAGACGAAAGGTGCGAGGAGGAATGCTGAGAGGAGAGCTAAACAAGGAAGGGAAAAACTTAGGAGGTATGGCAAAAAAAAAAAAAAAAACCGTGAGGAAAGCAGTGTCGGCACGACAAGACATGCGGCCAGCGCGGAAACAAAGCGCTGGCGTGGGCTTCGGAGCTACTGCGCATGCGCTACTTGACCTGCGCCGCCGCCTCCGCTCGAGGATTCGCTCCAAACGAGGCCACGTGTTCTCGTGTTCGCGCTTTCTTTCTGAGCAATGAGCGACGCAACCGGTGGACGTGCTTCGTCTGCCGCTCTTGCTAAACGAGCTGCCCGAGCAGAGGCTCGCCGCCGCCACCGAATGCACTTAATCATTCGGAATTAAATTGCTTGCCATAAAATGTGTCATGAATTCAAAACACCTAAATAGCTACGCTCGAAATCAAGCATTAGGGAGTATCGTAATCGTTGGTGAAATTTTTTTCCGGCGACTGCCTTTCACCCGATAACAACCTAAAGTTGTCGCGCCCAGTGCTTGACAGGCCGGTAATATTTGGAATTTGCTCGAATCTTATCTTTTTTTTTTGTATCTCTTGACTCGTTGGAAATCACGTGCCGATTTGTACCCTTCCTTCTTTTTTGGTAAAGTGAAGTGGTTGAAAAGCTATTCCACGCTCGATAAATGCGCTACTGAAAGAAATTTAGCCTTTTGTCTCCTCCGCAATTCGGATTTCGCCAAGGATATTCAACCGGACTGGCACTTATTTAACTGAAGACATCAAGCAAGCTTTTGACAGAGGTCTCATTGTAGGTTATGCATTCATCGATCTGACGAAGGCATTCGACACCATAAACCATCCCATACTACTTGGTGACCTCGAATCATTTGGTATATCTTGTACTCCACTAAACGTTATTAGGGACTACTTGAGTAAGCGGTCTGAAATGGTACAGCTTAACGGCCATCTGCCATCAACCAAACTAATTTACGTAGGTGTCCCACGGGGTCAATTTTAGGCCCACTCTTATTTTTGTGGTTTCATAATTATCTATGCACTATCCTCGCTAAGACAAAGTACATGCTTTACGCTAATGACACGACCATCTTTACGTCCAGTAAATCACGTGCCACGCGCCAGTATAACCTTAACACCGACTGACACAACATTACTTAAAGGTGCTAAAGCAACCATCGGCACATTAATCCCAATAAAACCACATTTATGGTTCACATTCACATTCGTGCTTACTTCGTACAGGTTTCGAACGAAGCGCGGTTCCTCGGTGTCATATTAGATACTGAATTAAAATTTCATGGACACGCCCTATGATTTGTGAAAAAGATTGCATTTGGGATCCATATTATCGTCCAGACAAGAACTTATTTATTTTTCATTTCACATCGTGCAATCTTTGGATATTGGTTATATTGATAGCCATCTTTCGTATTGTGTTTTATCATGGGCCAACATGTATTATGCTCTTATTGGACCACTGCAGCGCCCTCAGAACCAAGCTACGAGCCTAATGAGTTTCAGCCCAATTGATTTGTCTTCCAGGTCACTGTTTCCTAAATTTACTATTCTCCTGTTATCAGAGTTATTCCCTCAGAAGGTATCCATAACTCCAGCTTCATTAAACCTATTAATCTTGAGGCTTATAACGTAAAACTATTCCAATCAATCTATTTTTATTGCCATATCCTAACGCCAAATTTACATAACCACTGACGCAAGCATCGGGAGGTAACCGGCATTGTTGTTTGAAAAGCCCAATTAAACGCGCTCCCAGTTTATAGAAGGACACCTATTTTGCTTTCAAAGCGACTAACATTGTCTACATCGAGCAGCTTTTCTTATCTAATTGGCTGCCACGAGATGAGGAGAACGCTCAAGTGGAGATGGTTTCGATGGGGCCGAGCCAGCGCAGTGAAATCAGATAACAGGATGAAGAGGGTGGTGCCGGCGTCTGCGATTGGTCGGTTTTCCATTGCTTAGCTTGCGGTGGCTGCTCGAAAATCGCTGCCGCGTGTAACGGAAGCTTAAAAATGCATCTAAACCGGGTCCTCAGCAAAGAGTAGTTGGCAGACCAATGCCGTATATGTGCCGAAAGGGCTCGATAGCCTTATAATGCCACGCAAAATTATTTATTATACGCAAGTAAATCCATGTTCCCTCGCAGCTCCGGCTTGCCAGTGCAAGAGCGATGGGCGGGCCGCCATCTTCTATTACTTTTGGAACGGGGCTGCCCGGCTATTCAGAAAAAAAATCCAATTTTGTTCGGCATATTATTGCGTTTTTAACGCGTACACGTAACTTTGACGCCTTGAGTTTTCGCGCATTCATGACGTCGCGGGACAGACAGGCAAAACTAGCGCAGTCCAAGAAGGCTTGACCAATAGCAGAGGGCTAATGGCGAAAAAGGCGTGGAATCAGCAATAATTATGTTTCTTTCATTTGGTATAATCACGCATAATCAATGTGCACATATCATATCAAATGGGGCGTTTTCGCCGTCTCCCGGACGTCGCGTGACATACAGGCGAAGTTCGGGTTGTCCGAAATTTTCTTGAGCAATCCTGGGGGGCAGAGTCCAGAGTTGCAATAGAAAACTTTGAAATATATTTACCTTATAGTGCCCCTGAATACATTACTAACAGCAAAAGTACCCTGTTTTGCCTTCGCAATAACCTTCTGTTACCTACCATAAGGACGAATTACAGCAAATTCACCGCCCTCTTGTCTGGCACAGTAATATGGAATTCATTACCTTTCCAAATGAAATAATCACACAACGTTCATAAATCCTCCGCGCGCACCAAGAAATATTTTACTCAGGAATTAACCGACTCATCTTAATTTCCTAAGTAATTATAGATATGTAATTTTGTTTATGCTATTTCTTTTTAATAAGAAATGAATAGGATTGATAATGAAACGAGTTTGGTCTCTCACGTAGGGTTGCTTTTTCTTGTTAATATGCATTGTTATTCTTATTGTTCACACGACCGTACTTCATTGCTCTTTTTGTATGATAACATTATTCACGTAACCTTAGGAGGTCCCCCTGGCAGCTTTTTTTTTTTTTTTTTCAGAACGCTGGGACCTCCGGCTGTGATATTATTACCATGTAGCTCCAATATGACTCTTGCAATAAGCTTGAGCTGATTTGACTTGTTCTCGACGAACCCTGTGTAATCAGGTTATATGGGCGACACGTATGACGTAGCACATTCTGG
Source organism: Dermacentor andersoni (assembly GCF_023375885.2). Classification (NCBI taxonomy): domain Eukaryota; kingdom Metazoa; phylum Arthropoda; class Arachnida; order Ixodida; family Ixodidae; genus Dermacentor; species Dermacentor andersoni. The sequence continues at coordinate 115,800,877 of NC_092821.1, read as the reverse complement.
AAGGTGCGTGGGAACCAGCGATCACGCTGGGACCTTCGACGAGTCATGTATAAAAAACGAAGCGCTTGACTCGCAGATCAAATTTTCGATGACCACCGACTGTGTTCACTGCTATCGCAGTGCTTTCAATGGGACTTGCTTTCAAGCAACTAGCTCGCAGATCAAGACCTGCCCCATATTGAGAAATGAATCTTAATTTTAAGCCCATGTTTTACTTGATTTAAACGACGCCTATGGTCAAAGCGCCTAAAGAAACGTTATGAGCGTCTTCGGCGCGTTCGCACCAGACGTCATTTATATCAAGTCAAGAATGAGCTTAAAGTTAAGTTGCATTTCTGAATACGGAGGTTAGTGTCCTCATTCAGTTTTCCTACTGTGTTCTTGGTCGTCACCACAAAGTGACAATGTAATCAATCATCAGCAGAGTTTACCCGCGCATTCCAAATCGGAATGCTGCTGAGTCATCGCAATAAAGCACAAGCACGTAATCCTTTCGATGTGACGTACTCAATGTGTGTGCGCTAATTAGGCTTTTTGGCATAAATAAGTTCCACATGTTCGAATGATTCCACGTCTGGAATTATCTCGTGATGATCGTCAGTCTTATTCGGATAGAAAAAGTCAAAAGAGAAACAATGATTGCACTTTTGTTAATATTTAGCGATGTTTATATTCCTTTCAGCAACATTTAAGTCTGATTCAAATTCGAATGCAAAGTTTTATATACGGCAAGCATATCATTTCATACAAAAATGTGCGGTATGATCAGTGTTTACGTATCTGGACATCATGGTGTGCTGAAGTATGGCTTAGTAATATATAAAATAATAGCAGGTATATAACTGCGACTTGAGAAACGCCCCTTGTCAGTTGGGAAGTTTGAGGAGATACACAGTTTTCATAACAATAAAATATACGTCTGCTTACAAACTTATGCATCTGTGCAATCACATACTGTGGGAGAGTCGCACTTTCAAGTCTTTTGATCATGATGGCCTTCTCGCCACTGTCATACGCCTTAACAATATCTAATGTCACCAAGGCCGCGTACTTTTGTGATAAGAGAGTTGAATTCAACTTTCCAAGTCAAGATAAGCACACCAAGTTGAGCATCCAAGCCTGAATCCTATTGCAGAATCACTAACATTTGGTTCTCGCCTATCCATCTTTCGATATGCCCCTACCGAACTATCCCGATTGACTTTACGAGATCGGAAATCAGAGAAATAGGTCTACTGCTATCTATTGTATATTCATCCCCCGCTTATTAGGTAGCAAAATTGGTTTGGCAACTGATCAGTTCTCGCCGAATAATTTTATGTTCTATTTAAACACCAGTGCCGTTCCATTCTGTGAAGAAGGATTACCAGCGAATCTGTATGTGGGACCTTAACAGCGAACTGCACCTTCGGGATCGGCCCGCGTATTGAAAGTGCCTAAATTGATCGTCGCCGCGCGTTGGTTCTCTATTTTACTATCGTAGGGATTGGCCCTCGTATGCGGAGCTTCTAAAGCCTGAACTCCGCGGGTCGGCCTGGTATTGCACTATCTTCGGGATCGGCGCGCGAATGAGGAGGGCTTAACACCGGCACCAGCTCCGCTGCGGGCTGGCCCGGTATTCCAATATCTTCTGGATTGCGATTGTGACTGTCGTTAATAAGTGATATCGAGTGATGACAGTGCAGTCTTCACCACAAGTTTTCTTACCACGATGTTTACAGCTCCACTGATCGTCTAACTTCGCAGGAGCGGAATGGCTTCGAAATTTTCGGGCTGTCGAGAATACGAAGGCTGACCTAATTAATGATCCTTCAGAACTTGAGTGTTTCTTGACGTTTTCATTTATAATTAATGAAGATTGCGAATTGTTTTGTCTTGTACAGAAATAAATCACAAGAGGCACCTCTATCTTCCTAGCGCGAAAAGCGATCTGAAGGAAGTGAGTCTTGTCAGCTCGGTGCGTCAGTCATCTGATTCTGAAGAGCTGCTTAGATACATTTTCTGTTTTTCTATATGTTTCTTCTCACAGGTGCTCAGTGGGGCTAACGGATGCCGCCGACAAGGAGAAAGTGGCAGTAGAAATTGGCATAAAGGACGGCCATTGCTATGGATCAATATTGCAGAACGGCAGCTGGAATCAAGTCAATTATACAGACAGTGTAGGCTTCAAGTCCGGAGCCTTCGCTATGTTAAGAATTGATTTAACCGGTAAATTCGAGAGCAACACCAGCGTCGAGGCCAAAGTATGTATTGCAAAGCACTGCTTTGGGATTTTCATGTGTATTTTGTAAACCAAACTAACACGCCCATGTTGTATGTGCCAGCCGGTAAGCTTTTGCGAAGGATAATTTTCAGACAATTTCATGAGACAGGAGAATGTAACGCAATCATCAGGAGAATGAACATGAGAATGTAACGCAAAGGAGCTTGACAGAGACCAGGTAGACTAAATCTAAATACCGAAGTAAGAGCAAGACAGTTTGTACTTTCTCGCAGGAACCACTAATGGATAATACATTTCCTATTTTTGATACAGAGAGAGTTTGTACAGGGCGCAAGTATTTGCTTGATTAAATATTATGCACCTCCCATGCGCCGTTGCAATTGGTGCAATTTCCTTCTTTCCTTCACTCCTGTATCTCCCTGTGATCTTTGTTTCCCCTTTCCGTTTCCCCCGGTGTAGGACAGCTAACCGGACGTTATTCTGGTTAACCTCCCTGCCTTCTACTTTTCTCTTTCCTCCTCCTCCTGTAGCAGAGCTTCCTCCAGTGTTTTTTGCGTTATTTGACGGTTATTGGCGGAGATTTGATTAGCGAATGTTTAAGTTATCGAGTGCATGGTGCTATACGAGAATGCTGTGGCGATATTTCTCTTGTGTGCACACTTGTTTTTGGCAATGCAACAGACTGAGCACACAGCCAGACGTGGTTGCTTGAAACAGCAGGGGCTTGATACGGGCAAGTTGGTGTAACCTACCTGAAGAACAAGTCGCGCAAAAGCGGCGAAGACAAAAAGAAGCACTTCCGATATACCTGTCTTCTTATCGTCCTCGTCTCCTTCGCGCTGCTTTTTCTTCAAGTTAGCATGAAACGTTGTTATGATACATTGCTCGCAGCCTGCGAGAAGGTCAACACTGTTACTGCTTCACACGGCGTATTGCATCGTGGCAAAAGTGTTAAACTTCACTCATTTACGATGTTTTACCTGCCAAAACCACAATCAGATCATCAGATACACCATAGTGGTCGACTCGCGATTTAATTTCACCATTTATTCATTCATTCAAAGAAATTTGTTGAGTGCCCTGCGATTTGCTGGGGTGGGCCTGGGCCACTCCTTGGTTTCTGCCAAGGGTTATTGGCCATTGGCGGCTCCCTCAGCTCGCTGGACGGCTCAGAGTTGGTGCTGCATGTCCTAGCTGAGCAATGCAGGCTTCCAGCGCACACGGAGGCTGTCACTTTTTGAGGCTGCATCACCGTTATTGTGTATTATACCCGTACATTCCCATAGGATATGCTCGAGGCTGGCTCTAGAGTCATCATCATCATCATAAAAACTTTATTGTAAGACTGAGGAGTTTGGAGCACGCAGGCTCCCGGGCCCCCGCACGACCCCACTGCACTCAAGCGGTTATGTTGCTTCGCTCCATAACGCCGGCAGCCCGATCAGTAGCCATGGTCTGCACGACCGGGTCTCCAGAGCCAGTCCTCCGAGTCCTCGCAGGTCTTCAGGTGCTCGAGGCCCCGCGGGGGAGGAGCCGCCGGGCAATGGGAAAGGAGGTGGAGAGCAGAAGCGCGAGGTTCGGGACAGAGATTACAGGCTGATGTGAGGAAAAGTGGGTGATAGTGAGAAAGAGTCAGAGGAGATGGGAGAGTGTGAGTTTGTAATCGGCGCCAAAGGGTTGCTCGTCGATTGCTAAGGGATTTGTGCGGTGCGGGGTACAGCTGACGCGCCGCCTTGGAGGCATTCGTCAGCTCGTTGAAAGTGTGCGCGCGCTCCTTCGTGAATCCCGGATCGGAGGCCGCAAGAGCCCGGTTTAAAGAACCTCGGGCTAAGAGGTTGGCGGCCTCGTTTCCAGGATTCCCGCAGTGCGCGGGCACCCAAATCAGCTCCACATGACGGGGCGGGGGTGCAACGGGCGAGTCCAGTATGCAAAAAGCAGGGACGTGGACTCGGCCTCGTGCGAAATTTAGGATTGCAGTTTTGGAGTCTGATAAAACATACCGTGCTTCTGTGTTGATGATAGCTAGGGCAATGGCGGCTTCCTCTGCAGCTTCGGGAGAGGTGTCTGGGGGGAGTGTGTGCGTTCCAATCGGAGAGAGAGTGTGATCCACCACGACAGCGACGGCTTCATCACCCTTGCAGGCTGCGTCTACCCATACGGCGTCCGGTTCCGAGCCGTAGTAACGGTGCAGCGCTGTAGCTCGAGCTCTGCGGCGCTTATCGTGGTGGTCGGGGTGCATGTTACGGGGGAGTGGCTTAATGAGCAGTTCGCGGTGTAAGGGTTTTGATATGGGGCGTAATGTCGGATCGTTGGCTGGTATCCGGATTCCAAGGGAGTGCAGTATGTACCGGCCAGTGTTGGTTTGTGTGAGACGAAGGTATTGTGCTTGGCGGTGCGTGTCTACAAGTTCCCCGATTGTGTTGTGGAGGCCTAATTGTAAGAGTCGGTCGGTAGGTGTATTTATGGGAAGGTGGAGGGCGACTTTGCATGCTCGGCGAATAAGGGCGTCCATGGCGTCAGTTTCACGGCGAGAGAGCTTGAGATAGGGGGTGGAGTAGAGTACACGGCTGAGTACAAAGGCGTGAACAAGTCGGCATAGATCACGCTCCCTCATGCCTCTGTGGTGGCCCGAGACCCGGCGGATAAGGTGCGAGATCGCCCCTACTACCTGCCTGAGTCTCCGGAGTTTAGTCGTGTGCTTCCCATCACTCTGGATATGCATACCAAGTATCCTGAGGGTTTCGACCTCTGGTATCGGTCTACCATCCAGCTCGATGACGATGGGGGAGCAGGGCAAGTTGCGGTTCTTGGGACGAATGCACAGCAGCTCGGACTTCTCTGGGGAACAAGAAAGTCCTACGCTAACTGCATAGTTTTGGGTCAGATTGGTGGCTGCTTGGATGGTGTCCTGTATGGCACCATCACTGCCATGGGTAGTCCATAGTGTAAAGTCGTCTGCGTAGAGAGTATGTTTCAGGTGAGGAACGGTTGCCAATTGTCGTGCTAGGGGGATGAGTGTGATATTAAATAAGAAAGGTGAGAGGACGGAGCCTTGCGGGGTGCCTACGCTTTTTAGTGAGTACGTGGGGTAGGTGAGCGGGCCGAAGTGAAGCTCGGCCGTGCGTGCTGTGAGGAATGCCTGAATGTAGGTGTACGTACGTGCGCCCACATTCAGTGGGGAGAGTGCAGTCATGATCGCGTGATGTTCGACGCGATCAAAGGCTTTGATAGATCCAAAGCCAGGACTGCCTTGGTGTGGCTTGGAATGAGCGGATCGAAGATGTCATGGGTGATTTGCAACATGGCGTCTTGTGTGGACAAATGGGGGCGGAATCCCACCATGCTGTGAGGGTATAAGTCATGGTCTGTCATGTGCTGTGCGAGCCTCGCTGATACCACATGCTCGAAAAGCTTTCCGAGACACGAGGTTAGCGAGATTGGGCGAAGGTTTTGGAGTGTAAGTGGTTTGTTGGGCTTCGGAATGAAGATTACCTTTGCGTGTCGCCAAGACTGGGGGAGGGTGCCCTCTTTCCAGCACTGGTTGAAGTACTCCGTGATGCGAGTAATCGATTGATTGTCCAGATTACGAAGCGTTGTGTTGGTGATCTGGTCGGGGCCAGGCGCGGAATTGGTGCGGAGAGTCATGAGGGCTGCTCTGACCTCTGCCTCTGATATGTCGGTGTCGAGTTCGGGGTTCGGCTGTCCTGTGTGTGAGGGGAGAGGAGATGGTATGCCAGGTGAAGTGTATGTGTCGCGGAGTGTACCCAAGAGAGCATCGGGGTGGGCCATGTGTGTGTGTGTGTATGAGCCGGGTGACGTGGTGCTGGGTGGTGTTTTTCGTTTTCGATGGATCGATGAGGTGTCGGAGGAGGTGCCACGCCCTTTTGGGTGTCAGTTTGCCGGCGATGCCGTCACATACTTGCCCCCAATTTGAGCGCAGAGCTCCTCCGAATGTAGTTGAATTTGGGATTGTAAAGCGGCTAAGCGTTTCTTTAGTGTTCTGTTATGTTTACCCCGTTTCCACCTTTCTAGGAGGCTGTGGTAGGCCTCCCAGAGGTGGGCGAGTCGGGTGTCTAGTGTCGGGCTGTCTGTGGTGGTTTCAATCAGCTGCGTATGGTGTTGGATGTCAGTCTGAAGAGAGTCTACCCAGTCGGTGATGTCGGTGATGGGGTTGTCAGGGAGGGCAGCCCGCGCGGTGCGGAGAGCGACCCAGTTAATGAGTTTGTGTGTCATGTAGGCGTGGCGGGGTGGTTTGAATGGGACAGTGACTTGTATCATGTAATGATCACTGCCCAGTGTGTGCTGTGTTCTCGTCCAGGTCACATCACGGAGGGAGCGGCTGATCACCAGATCCGGACTAGTGTCCATGCTGACACTGTTGCCGATTCGCGTAGGCATCTGAAAGTTGTTGTGGACGGAAAGTTGGAGGTTCTGCATGAGCAGCCAGAGCCTGCGACCTCTGTGTGTGGTTGTTTTATATCCCCAGTCAGTGTGCTGGCTGTTCAAATCCCCACCGATTAGTACGGGGTGCTTCACTGCTAGGCGGTACAACTCTCGGAGGAGGGAGTCCAACGAGGCCATCGGTTGGGATGGGGGTTGGTAGATATTGGCAATAAAGATGGATGGGAGTGTATGTGTATGATGGATAATTTCGGTGATCACGCAGGGCGTCTCTGATGTGATGTAATGTGTCTTGTGTGTTAAAGTGCGGTGCACAAGTGTGGACCCCCTGGGTCTGTTTGTGGTGTCAGAGTGTGTGGAGTTGTAACTGGGGAGTGTGGCCTGATTGGCGGTATCTTGGAGAAGAAGGATTTGGGGTGTTGGGGAAAGTGTAGGAAGTAGAAGCTGCAGCGGCGCGCGCTTTCCCCGAAAGCCGCGGCAGTTCCAGGTTATGATGTGAAGGGAGTTATTGTTGCCCCGTCCCGCCATATTGGAGCGTAGAGGGATGAATAAGAGGGGTTAGTCTCGCGTCTATCGGGATGTGCGGTTCCATGGCAGTTAGTTTTGCTGTGGGGAGAAGGGGGGTAGAGAGCGGGGGGAGCTGCGTGAGGCGTGCTTCGAGGAGGTTGGCCATTTTCTGAAGCATAGATTCCATGCAACGTTCCAAGTGCGTCTCCACTTTCGTAGTGAGGTCAGTGATGAGAGCATTGAATTTGCTTTCGAGGCGAACCTCAATCTCTTTGAGTTTTTTGTCAAATTGGTCGGAGAGGTCTTTCAATTTGGAGTCGACATCGGTCGGCTCGGAGGTGAGGGGTGGGGGAGCGATACGTTGTTTTTTTGAGGTGGGTGATTGAGAGGGAGTGGTGTTGGTTTGTGATAGAGTAGGAGGTGAAGTTGGGGGGGGAGTGAGAAAGAGTAGGAGAGGGAAGTGAGCTCTGAGTGAGAACTGTGAGGCGTCTTACCTCTTCCCGCAGGGCCCGGAGCTCCCCTTCGTTGTGGTCCGGAGTTTTCTGGGCGGGGGCAGGCGGCGATTTTCTTGCACGGTCGGCCCAGGTGAGGTCCTGCTGGGGCTTGTGGCTACGGTCACGTGAAATGGAGCGCGCAGTGCTTGCACTGCGCGATGACTTTCGCGGGGCTGGCTTCTGCTCCCGGGTTCTTGACTGGCGTCCGGTGGTTGGCTGGGTGCGTGGTGGTGGGCGTGCGTACCGGTACTTACATTGAATGTTCCCAGTATGATGCTCGTCCCCACAGACAATGCACTTGGGTGTACAGGTTGGGGGTTCCGTTGGCGTGTGCTTGTCACAGCAATTGTGGCAACATCCACTAGTTGGGACGGGACAGACATCCTGGCGGTGTCCGATACGGCGGCAGTTGTAGCAAGCCTCCATTTTTGGTCGATGAGGAAAACAAGTGTGAATACCCGCCCAAAAGTGGACAGCCTTTGGCAGGGGGCAGGTGGCGAAAGTGATAATAATGGATCGCTTTTTCCCGAAGGGCCGAGCGTCAATAATTGGTAGTTGAGGATTGAAAGGAACAAGTCCTTTCAGGATTTCATCGTGCGACTCACGACTGTGGGCCATGTGAATGACACCCCTCACGGCATCATCGGGCGGAGCGAGGTATGCGGCGACATCAGTTGCGCTCGTGCCGATGCGGATTGACGTTATTTGGGCATAAGCTCGAGCTCGAGCCTCCTCTGGAGTGCTGATCGTCAAGGTATTGTTTGTTGGATGCAGCCGCAACCTGGTCCTGAGCGAGCGCTTCCTGAAGGTGGATTTTCGTCGCATCACAGATTGCTGCGAAGAGCGTCCGAGGGGTCTCCTTGGTTACGTCCAAACCGCCGCGTGGTCGGACTACGATCTTGAAGTCTCCCCGCGGGAGGGCGCGTGTCGCGTACGGAGCGGGCGCTGCGCAGCTGGCGGCGCCGCAGCTCGGGATATCTCGGCGGTTGAACGGCCGTCGCCGCCCTTGGGTTCCGTTTGGGGAGAGTGAGTGGCAGTCGCCGGGCGGTACTGTTTGCGGAGACGCAGGACAGTCTCCCATTCTCCGTTTAGGGCTTCGGCGGGGTCGATGTCAGTGCCGTGTACTTGGTATTCCATGGCTGGGTGGGCTGTGGGGGTCACGGACGCTAGGCCTAAGACAGGCGTAGCCTCGGCGTGCACCAGGGAGAGCCGCTTCCCATACGACTCCCGGCGAAAGCGGCCCGGGCAAGGGCGGTCAAGGGCGGTCGGTGAAGGTCGCGTAGTCTCGGTGGTTGCGGAGCGCGCCGACGACACGTCCGTTCACTTCGGCCTACCGATTGGAACTCCTCTAGAGTCGCAATGTCTGCACTTGTCAGCGGTGTGTAAATCTGGATGCATTAGGAGAATGATATAAGTGGACTCGGCTACGATCTAGTTTGTAACTGCCGCCGTTCGACAGAATGACTTTTCCTTAATTTAAGGTGCGGTTGCAGGAGTGCTCGCCTCTGCAATCTATGGTGTTCCGTAATTTTGTGAAATGTGGTCATTCGATCTTCCCGCTCCCACTCGTCGGTAGTCTTTGAGGCGGGGCTAGCCTAGTCTTGGTCCGTAAGCTCTCGAACCATGTGGCGCGCCACCTCATTTTTACCGGCTGGTAGTGCGTGAGCAAGTGTCCAGGTGAGATCGACACTTTTGTCGTGGTTACTACCTAATTTTAGGAGTCATAGTGCCTCTGGGGAGATTTGGCCGTTGGCAAAGTTTTGTATCGCCGCCTAAGAAGCACTGGTGATTATGTACGCTTGTGCTTGCAGCTATTGCTAATGCGATAGCTACTTAGCGGTTTATACGTGTGGCTCGTTGACTGGCTGGAATTTTTTAACATGAACCTAACTCTCAGTAAGCGAGCGTTTCTGCATTTCGCCCCCTTCAAAACAGTGCCCCCGATCTCAGGTTCGAACCCGTGACTTCTATCAACCGCGTAGCCATCGAGATACCGCCTCGAGTACAGGACTGTTGATTTGTTTGCCGACTGCATGGGCAGTGCCATTTTGACGCTGCAGTGGTTTCTATGGCATTACGTCTGCATGCGCCGCGTGAGTTTACTGCAGGGCAATTTTAGAGGGTGCTTGATTTTCAGAAATACCAAAAAACGTGCCGTTGAATGCATATAAATAACACTTACTCATTTAGTCCTCAACTGTAGCCGTGTGCAGTAGAGGTCATGGTTTATTAAAGAGACTCCAAATGACGCATCCTCTCAGAAGTAACGTCGCCCCTCTACAGATCCGAGTACGGGAGATGCCACCTCCTAGCCTCCCTAGTGCGACGAGCGGAAAGCTGTAATGCTGTTCACCCGCTTTGCAGCCACTCCGTTAGTGAGTGAATGGATAAAGCGTCCGCGTCAATTGATGAAGGAGATTGTGCCCGAGGAGAGTCAATTGCAAAGGAATCAGCGACACTGAAGGAGTTCACAGTCTCCTCCGTTGCTAATGTGGCGCGCCAACAACTACGACAAGCCTTTGCACGTCCCTAACCAGGACTCCGAACCATGCTTCGAGCCAGACGCATACAGATATGTGGGTGTCCGCTGTCCACTGCCTGCATTAGCAACGCTACAGTACCACCAGGGCCCGCCTATCGCAGCTTGTGCACAGCTAGAGCGTTTTCGGTGGCGCGCGCTGCATCGCGGGGCGATGATATATGGCGCACCGCCGATCGCCAACCATTGTTCAATTGCCGAGAACCAGGGTATATTTTGCGCTTCTGCCCTCATCGTCAGGTTGTCTAGCAGGAAAACTGGCCTGCCACAAGGCGCCGTCATCTCGATGAAAGCCTTGGCCCCTTTGACAACAGCCTTACAGGACTGCAAGTGAGCTCCTTCAATATGCGGTCACTGACGCCGTCTGCAACACCTTTTTCATCGCGTACCCGCGCGGTTTTGCTGACGTCGTGAGAGGGAGGCCTCCCAGCCCACTGCGGAGAAACTGAAAGCAGCGAGCTCCGGGGGGAAGGTTACCCTGGAGAAATCGAGTTTCTAAAACTGAGGGGAGTCGCTTTTGCTAGTAATAGCCATTGTGCCACGTGCGTTTGTTCTAAGCTTTGACCGTGTGCTACGTTAGTATCATTTTGTTGTAGCTTGCCACTCGTTTACGCAATGACGCGCTAGGAGGCAGCGCCTGTGACCTGAACGCTCTCGCTCATTTCTAGAATACATGGTCCCGTCACATCGAATCGCACGTGTGCTCTTAGTTGGTCGTAGCACTTTCTAGAATATACTTTCGCCGACGGATGTATAAATAACGAACCGGTGAGTATGATGCTGTTCGATCGACGGACGCCGACAGCGCTTGCTCTCGTCTCACCACCGAGTTATTCTTCGCTTTAGTTTCGGACACAGTTTCGCCACGGCTATGTCAGCTGCTATGCACCACAGGTAAACGGGAATTGCTTCATGAGGGCCAATTTCTCCCCTAGTGCTTCGTAGGCTAAACTCCGAGAAGAAAGAAAACCAAGCAAACTCCCATCGCAACGGTTTCGTTGATGTGCGAGGAGGAAACGCCATCCCGCTTGTCTGCGATGTGCTCGACGACCTGACGGCATTCCCTGCGTGCGCCAGTGAAAACCAACACCGTTTGCATTTACTTTTCCAGATTGTTTTCCGATTTCAGGTCTTGTTTTCAACACCATTCGGCTTCAAGTTTTATTTTCCTACTCGCAACATATGTGCTGGGCTTCTGCTTGAGAGGTGCGAGTCAGCATGCCATGGCCCGGGGCTATTTTGTTTCGGCAAAAGATAAGAAGGCTTCTGTAGGCAACCTATCACGCAGCAAGGCATTCAATACACAACACAATGATATACAGCTGAGTATCCATTCAGCAGAAATGGACGCAATATGTACTACGATCATACATACATCAGACAGCTTCCTACAACTTCTCGTAGGTAGAAAATTGCTGCAGAGGCCATATTTGTTTCCTTTGTACAACCCAACACTACCAAATAAACATTTGTCGCCATGGTTATTTGCGAATAATAAAAATAATACCAAGAGCAGCAAGCCCACGTTTTTTAGCCTACCAATAGAAACAAATGTCATACGATGGGTATAATTGCTAGTTGACAAAAAATGGTATACCTAGTAAATTTTCTGAGCACCTCTCCTTGCGGTACTTTGTCGATAAATATTCTGCAGATTATATTGAAAATGTTTAGAGGGTTTTGTATGTGGTTTGCTTTCGCGATAGAACATGTCAGATCTGTAGCAGATCTGCAGCTTTGCGAACTTTGTCTGATTACGAAATTCGTGAGGAGCATGTTGCAGCTGTTCGCTAAGATTTGTAACGCACTTAGTTTCCTCTAACATCAACGAGGCATAAATGACATATGTACAAGACAGTAACAACAAATATCGCCATGTGTTTCTCGACAGACAGCAAATGTAGGAGAAGCTAGTGTCAATCGGCGTTTGATCGTCAGTAGAGGCTGGGAAAGGATGCAGTGAAGCACAATGATAATATTGAACGCGTAGCGCTGGGACGTGTAAACACATCTTTAAAAACAACGCAAGTCGGCTTCATTCAGTGCATCAGGGCAACCTGCTCAGAACAATGCCCTTTCGAATCGTTTTCTAGAAGTTCCCCTAATACGGTGAATGTGCACGATGCAGTTTCTTCAACACAGCCAACAGGCTCAGTTTCGTGCGACCATTTCGAAGCATAGGACACATGTCACAGCTACGTTACCAGTTTAATCGTTGACTGGACGTCATCCGTGAAGAGAATTTGGATGTCGAAACATTTCAACTTTTCTTGAACACTCGTTTTGGCACACCGTGCTTTCTTTGCTTATAATATTATACGTGGTTTTGCCGAAAACAGCCCCCCTCCTATTTTTGTCATAATGATGAAACCACTGAAGTCAACAGTGTCGAGGAACATTAGTACGTTAGCAAGTTCACTGAAGTAAGCTCAAGAAGATTCTAGCATCCCAAGATCCATGTACAGGTATAGTAGCTATGTATTGTTACGGAACGATGAAAGAAGAGAGAGGAAGAAGATCGGAGAAGCTGGCTGCTGCATATTGTTGGTGGTCAGCCATCTTCACTATTCTGACTTATCCTCTATATATATTGTAAATATAGTTTTTCTACGCTCGCAACAACCCCGTAACATTGTGGTGAGGCGTGCGGGGTACCACAGCTGGATACGGAGCTCCGCAGTGGACGTCGCATCATCGTGCGCACCATGAATGACGGTGAGCACCTGGGATCCAACGCACCCAACGTCACCATCGCCAGCTACGTCGCTGTCACCTTTGGTTGTCCTTGTGCAACCCAAGGATCCTTCGACTTTCTGCGGGATCGATGGCGCCGACGTCGAAGAGTGGGTGTCCATATACGAAGGCGTGAGTGGAATCAAGAAATGGGACCCTACGCTTATGCTACCTAAGCTGTTGTTCTACCTAAGAAGCACGGCAATGGCGTAGTACGAAAGCCACGAAGAGGAGTTAACCAGCTGGGACCAACGCAAAGAGAAACTAAAAGAGTTGTTTGACAAAACGGCCGGCCGCAAAATTGCCGCAAAGCAGAAACTGGTCTCCCATGCCCAATGCCCCAAGGAGTCCTACGTCTCGTACATTCACAACGTGCTGGCACTTTGTCGTAAAGCCGATCACGACATGACAGAAGCTGAGAAGGTAGGGCACGTGCTTAAGGGCATTGCTGACGACGCGTTAAATTTGCTCATGTGCTAGAGCTGCTCTACAGTTGACGAAATCATTAAAGAGTGCCGACAATTCGAGCAGGCCAAAAGCCGACGCGTCTTGCAACCGTTCACCAGACTTCCCAATACTGCTGTAACGTCGACGCTTGAAGATCAACCCGCACAGCAGCATGCGTCGCCATCAGAGGACATGGTGTGAATCGTTAGACGTCAACTGGATGCGATAGCGCCCGCAGCTTTCTGTTCGCGTAGCCCCGCTGGTACCACATTTTCCGTTCCCCTCGCACAAGCCATTGTTCGCCATAAATTTGAAAGCATTGGTATACAGTCTGTGTGTGCTGTCGGCAATCACAGAGCTAACGAACGACCTTCTACTATTTTCGCTCCACCCCGACGCTTCTCTCCGCGTTATCGCAACCCGACTAAGTGGATAACTGTGGACGACCAGCCGATATGTTTCACCTGTCGCCGCATTGGTCATGTCGCCCGATACTGTCGCAACTAGTGGCTCTCAACACCTCGCACGCCGACCAACCTGAGCCGTTTTGATGAAAATAACCGCAATGTTTCGCCCAACGCCGAGTCTAACAGCGCCGCCAACTTTGCTCGGAACCCGTAGTACAGCCGCTCACCATCGCCGCGTGGACACCAGCCTCGTTAACCGCAAACCCGTCGCCCATCTTCCCATTCGCCGCAGCCACGTCGCCTTTCGTCTCCGGTGGCTGGGAAATGCAGCCCCCGGAGGTGGTGCTGCATTGCCGACTACTGCAGCAAATCCTCTGTCTGTGCCCACAAGGAGAAGTGTAATTGACGTTAAAATACACGGCGTACCTGTGCGTATACCTGTGCCAGCGTATCTTTGATGAGTGCTCGCCTACGTAGATGTTTAAAGAGGGTCCTCCCCCCAGCAGCTGCCCGAATGCTTCGTGTGGCTGACGGTGGCGTGCTGGTTGTTCTTGGAATCTGTACCGTGCGTTTAATTACAGCCGGCCGCCCTACTTCTGTTCTCTTTGCGGTGATCGACAACTGCTATCACGACGTTATCCTTGGGTTGTACTTTTTATCCACTCATTCTGCTGTCATCGACTTCACGACAGGCGTTCTTCAGTCAGACTGCCTCAACTCGCCCATGCTCAGAGTAGGCGCACCGCGTTCGCGCACCCCCACCGCGCATGCGCTCGCTTCAAGATGTGCGTCTGTCACCGGAGGCAGTTACTTGCGTCACTTTGACCACCCAGCCACAGATTACTGACGGTTAATATGTGCTTCACCCCATCATCAACGTGCTTTTGAGCCGGGACGTTGCTGTTCCACATATATTGTTCACGGTTACTAATAAAGACGTCGTTCTACCGCTTTTGAATTTCAGCCTATGCCCTCAAGTGCTTCCGGCCGGCATGTTCGTCGCCACCGTTTCTAGTGGTTGCGAATTTGATATTCAGAATCTGAGTGTCGAGAGTGGCTTATTAGCGCCAATTGCATCTTACAGCTTTGGTGCCGTAACGGATGACTTCGCGAAAATGATTGCACCTGACCTCACCTCTGGACAGGCCACAGACATACGACTCCTGCTTGAATTGTACAGTGACATCTTTGATTTCGGCGACAGGCCTTTAGGCCAAACATCTGCTGTTCACCACTGTATAAACACTGGAGATACGAATCCTATTCGTCGGTGTCCCTATCGTTTATTGTATGCTGAACGTCGAGTCATCCAATCAGCAGTGGTCAAAATGCTCTGCAAAGGAGCCATCGAGCCACACGAACATGTGGCGTGTGCCACATGTTTGTGCTGCATGATGGCATCCTCTACCGCCGCAATATCAACCCTGACGTCCCTGAGTTGCTCCTTGTCCTTTCTTGCAATCTGCGACCCGTCGTTCTCGAACAACTTCACGATGCTCCGACGGCAGGACACCTTGGAGTTTTGCGTACATACGACCACGTACGACGCTGGTTATTGTGGCCGGGTCTCTACTGCTCTGTGCGTCGTTATTTCGCAGCTTGCGAATTGTGTCAGCGCCGGAAGAAACCTCCCCTGGCACCTGTCGGACGACTCCATCCCATTGGAGTTCCGTCTGAACCGTTCTTTCGCGTAGGCCTTGACGTGCTCGGCCCTTTTTCGACAACGACTAGGGAGAACAAGTGGATCATCGTCGCTGCTGATTATGCGGCACGCTACGCGATAACAAAGGCGTGTCCGACTAGTGGCGCAACTGACGTCGCCGATTTTCTCCTCGGCGACGTCATTTTCCACCACAGTGCATCTCGACAGTTACACACAGACCGCGGCCGCTCGTTCTTATCTCGAGTTGTCGAAGACCTCCTCCGCTCTTGTGCCACTGACCACAAGCTGTCCACCGCCTACCACCCACAAACGAATGGTCTTACGGAGCGTCTCAACCGAACGATCACAGAGATGCTGTCGATGTACGTCTCCAACGATCACCGCGACTGGGACGCCACGCTGTCTTACATGACGTTCGCCTATAACTCGTCCCGACACGACACCGCAGGATATTCACCCTTTTATCTCTTGCATGGTCGCTACCCCACACTGGCGTTTAACATCATCCTCCCTTCTGTGCCACGTGTTGCAACTGAGTACGCTCGTGAAGTGATCGATCGCGCTCACATGGCACGCCAAGTCGCCTGATCTTGTTTATTAGCCTCGCAGCATAGAGAAAAAGAGCGTTACGTCCCCTGCCATCGTGATGTTAAGTCCGCACCAGGTGCTTGGGTGCTCCTCTGGTCACCATATCGTCGAGTTGGCCTCTCCCTGAAGCTTCTTTCACGCTACACAGGGCCTTATGAAGTCCTACGCCAAGTTACCGACGTAAATCACGAGATTTCGCCGCTACACTTTCATGCATCCGCAAATCAGATGCCTGTCGACGTCATGCACGTTTCGCGGCTGAAGCCATACTTCGCTCGCAGTTATTCGCTTGCCATGCGCCCAGACGGCGCTTCGCAATTCGGGGGTCCTGTTACGGAAGGATGAAAGAAGAGAGGAAGAAGAAAATCGGAGACGCTGGCTGCTGCGTGTTGTTGGCGGTCAGCCATCTTAACTATTCTGACTCATCCTGTATATATATTGTAAATATAGTTTTTCCGTACTAGCGACATCCCCGTAACATCATTTAACTTTAAAGACTAGGGTACGAATGCGGGAGCAATAATTATCTGCACAAAGAATGCGCTACACAATGTTTACGTAAATAACGAAATATGCTGAAATACTTTGTAAATACAGACTAATCAGGAGACCGTCCTCACAGCCAATGGAATCACAACCATAATAAAATATCAGTAAGAAAATATTTTCGAATTTTCAAGCTTCTTGAGCTTTCTTTTTGCAGTGGACTTTCTCACACGCTTTTTTTTCTTTGACATCCAGACTGATGTGATTCATGTGTGGGATAAGCCGCGTATAGCATAACTGATGCTATAGGTCTGTGCGACAACGAGTAGAGCAAAATATTTTTTATACTAGACTGCTGTTCAGCTTATCTTTCAGTAGAATGGACACACCGCACAACTGGGCGACCACGCCAACATGCTCCAGGAAATATTCATCCATGTCCTTCCCTTCCTCTTGCGATAAGTGAGTGTCACGCAGCTCTGGAAGAGTCGGTGGAACTCTGGGCTGACATGATACATGATCTTCTCTAGTGCTTCCGTCGTGGTAATCTTTCGGCAGCTCTTTAGCTTCGCTGAATTGCGATACCTTTGTGTATCATTCCTGAGTCGGTTGATGACGCCTGCGGTATTTAGTGAGTATCTTTACCGCTTTTGTGCTCACTGCGGTGGTGTAGATCCTATAAAGACATCATCAGAATGTGTTGTTGGGCTAGTTGGCAAATTGTCGCCAATGTTGCACGCTGTATAAAGGAACAGTACACACAGGTACACACCACAAGCGCAGCGCCCTGTAGTGCTTGAGTTTCATGTTCCGCTGTTGGGCGAATTCCATTGTCAACAAATACGTGCCATATGATGTTACTTCACATTTATGGAAACACAATACGGAAAGCCCGTTCGTTATCAAATTTCTACAGCACGTGATAGAAAATGACTGTTTTCGATAATTAGTACTTCGAGTCCATATTGGTCAGTTCTGCTGATATCTTTTGTAGGATGCCAAGTAGAAATATCCCTCCATAATTTTAATACAGCATCCCTGTACGCCCGCACTGACAAATTCAAATATATTTTTCCTAATATACATGTTTTTTTGCCGGAAGGTAAAACACACACAAAAGGAAGACACATAAAGACAACATGGGCGGCACAATACGGCAAACATTACCTTTATGCGTCTTCCTTTTGTGTGTGCTGTAACATGCGTCAAAAAAAAAAGACATTTCTTTTATCAAGCACAATCTAGGCCAACAAGCAGTTCTGTTGCAACATATCTTTCCCTGATCCATTGAATTGTGGAACCAGCTTCCCCATAACATATGAAAACTGACACCCGATAATTTGGTAAAGCAATCACTGGTTCATGCCCACGATTCCTAGGACCATGTAATTTACACCGTGTTTTTATGCATATGTGTGTGTACTGAGACCATTTTTTAATATTTTGTTCACTAGTGCTCTGCTGTGTGCCTTGTACATTTGACTTGTGTACCCGCTTTGGATGTGTGTGTGGTACCCTACATTCTGTACCACAACTCTTGAGATAACCCTCTTAGGGTTGCAGTATGTATAAATAACATAAATTATTAAATATGCAATGTTCAAAGCTTTAGTGCTGCTATATATCCATGTCACATGTCAAGTGTTGCTGGTTTCTCAGCGGTGGCTGAAAGTACTAGGCATCCGTTTTTTTTTTCAGCCAGTTTTCTTGATCAATGAAAGCTTTTAATTCATCTTGTTAAGGATTAGGTAGTTGAGCATTTTGTTTACTTTGACTTCATTTCAATGCAAAATACCCTTAGAAGGAAAACTAACTTCAAATGGCTTAAAGCTCCTGACAAATGAGCTTTAAAATTTTTACTCCGGATGAATTTCTGCTATAAAGCGGCAAACCAAGCTTGGAAGGAACACGGCAGTGCGTAGGAAGAATCGTCTTCTCACATTGTATGCTGTAGCTCAAAACGCGGCACGCCTTTTTACGAACGTGAATCCGCTCATTGTCAGCGGAAACGTTCCGGCTTTTTTTTTGTTTAGCCTATAAACAATCAGGAACATCGCGCACTGCAGAAATGCAAGCTATACAGAGAAACCGGCAAGCGCGTGGTTTCTTTGCGTGCGCGGAGCAAATTTCGCTGCGTAACGTCAAATAGCGCCCGGCGTCGTAGAAAACGACATAGAAAAAACCGGTCGTCCTGCTCATGATACTAGAGCCATGCGCTGTCAAGTGGTTTCTGCAAGAAAATAATGAACTGCAGATGAACAGTTTCGCAGCCACTAACTTGTTTTCCTTGCCTTCATCGATCAGGGACCGCTCTTCCACTCGATCATATGGCACAGCCGACCACAACAGCCTTCTTTTGGCCGGGTTGGCGCAGTCCATTCCTCCCAAGTGGCCCGAGCAGAGGCGAAAGCCATTGCACATCCCCGCCCATGTGAGCCCCTCCAGGACTCCCCATTTAGCATAAGTTCACCATATGGCACATCTGAAAAATGGGCAAACACGGTGCGTGTGCACGATTAAAGAACACC
The DNA here is from genome assembly GCF_023375885.2 of Dermacentor andersoni. Taxonomy (NCBI): domain Eukaryota; kingdom Metazoa; phylum Arthropoda; class Arachnida; order Ixodida; family Ixodidae; genus Dermacentor; species Dermacentor andersoni. The sequence continues at coordinate 115,781,860 of NC_092821.1, read as the reverse complement.
TATAAATGAAACCAAAGTTCAGAGTGCGAAAAAGCGACAAAAAAATTCTGTCCTTCAAGGCAGGCATTCAAAAGTGAAGCGAACCTACCTCGTCACTCGGGTAACTCAAACTACTTCTTGTAATTCACAACGCAGTCATTATCTGCTACGCAATTGAATTATTTTTCGGTTACTTCAGTGTTCACGAACATTCAAGGGTGGTAATGCGACAACAAGAAACTGGTCAGCGGATTGGTTTCCAGTATCGCCAGTTTGTGCAGCAAACACTGAAATACCTTCGGCAAATTTAGATTGAAACTCTCCTGCTCCTGCAAAAAAAAAAAAAAAAAGAAGAGAAACCGCTAACGTATACCGAAGCGAAATTTCCGTCTGCGAGTCGGCTAGCATCAATCGCCCCTTTTGTAACAGCCGACAAGTAATTTCAGTTTCTTAGAACACCACAGAAAAATGCACCGCCACAAACCAAGAACGTTATAGACTTGAAAACAAACGCGGAAGATATGTCGTTTCGTCCTGTAGCTGTTTTGCTAAGGATAGCACTCGTTTCTTCATAACGACTGCAGAAAAAGAGTGCTTACCTCTCCTCCGCTAGGACACGGAAAAATTTGGCTCTGCGGTTCCTCCCAGAGTTGCCACACCACACAGCCGCGCCGCACGCCTTGTGCCCTTTCCATACCTTTTCCGACATTACCGGAGCGTTCGCCGGCACAGAAATAAAATTCCAAGCATACGTCCCAGTCCAAGCATACGAAAAAACACCCGCGTGCAAATTAAGCGGCAGGGGCAGACAAACAGAATGGCAACCGAAGTGATAAGAGCGACGGCACTGCCGGTTGGCGCAACAGTTGAATCGACTAAATAAACTTATTATACGCGGAAAAAGAAAATAGCCAGAAGCGCATTTTATTTCTGTACATAATTGCATCACTTCACTTTATTGTTATGTAGGTTTAAAAAAAACCACATACGCAAAAGGTATTGAATTTCTCTTTGGCTATCCGTGTCATGGTGAAACTTCATTGCCAATATCGAAACTAGCCCCTCCGTCCACCCACTGTTTTCGCCCAGTTACCTGCTACCGTTTATCCGTTTATCGTCGAACTTCGCCTCACTCTGTCCCCGCCTAGAAACCGGCACCACTACGTCACCATTCGAAGCCAACCGGTAATAGAGCTAAGCAAGCATGAAGGAGATTATTTTTTGCCTTCATTCAAGCCTACAAATGATACGCTAAAGGAAAATTAAAATGGTCCGTAAAGCAACTTCACCCTGGCGGGAGGCGAACCCACACCGTCCGCATTACACAGACGTTTCGCTATAAATTCAGTTACGACCTCCAAATGCTCGGATAACTGCGAATAGTGCCTAACTAGAGAAGCATTAGCCAGTGCCGGCCACTGCCATGGCGCGGATGTGGAACGTCACTTTGATCGATGGCGGTGCGCACTAAGCGAACTTGGAAGATTAGGCAGAGGAATGGTGGGTTTAGCTCGCGCCGGCTGCCAGTTACATTTAAGGGCAGTATATCTTAAATTCGACTTTTACTGTATATACAATGGGCGTCGCATAAGAAACACGATATGAATATAGTCCCAATTCAAGACAGTGAAAATTCAGTACAGGGTGCACATAGACAAAAGGACCGAAAGAATGACGACGTGGTGCAGTCGGCTCTTTTAACGCCATAGCGTTAATGGCCCCGCGTCGCGGAAGATCCAGCGTCGGCGCCCGGCATCGGGCGTCGTTTCGGCAAAAAGAGTTTTAAACCACCTATACTAAGGCCATTCATGTGGTGCAAGAAATTCGGTCAACTAATTTAATTTCTCAAGCGAAAATGCGAAGAAAAATTGTAAACCGCGACTTACACACAACTCGCGCGCACGTAGCCTCGGATTTTAATTTTAATATACGAGAAAACATAATTTTTTTTTACGCGAAAGCTGAAACAACCCCCTGTTCCAGCGTTTCTACCATTCATACGCCGGCCACGGCGTCCGCCATTTGCACGCGCCTCCGCGAGAATATTTTGGAGGCCACGAAGCGGTGCGCCCGGTTATTTCGAACACCTACAGAATGCGCTCGCCTCTGCCGCATCGCGGCCCACGCAAGAGGCCGCGTTTCTACGAGAAAGCCAGCCTTCATGCATAGCGTGCGGCGCCAGCATTTCCCGGTAGACATTATGGTTACATACCCTGAAGCTGCCGTAAAATATGAGAAGCCGTCAGGGATCTGTGAATGCTACCACATTCCACTCTTAAAAGAGAAGCTTAAGCGTCCTCCAAAGTTTTGTCTACGTACGCGCTTAGTCAAGTTTGCCATGGCATACCAACTAGCCCATACCCAAACACTGCATGAAAAGTATGACGAAGCAATCACAGAATTTAATTATCAGTAGCGTGCCTTTCTGCAGGTGCATCAACTGCTCAGGAATGAGTGCTGCATACTACGCTGTCATTGCAGTCATCTGCTCTACCTTGGCGCTCGGCGCTCGTAGGTATCGGACGGAAGCTGACACAGCATTGTCGCTGCTTGGTAGTAAACATGCTGTGTCTAGTCACTATGAATACAGCGTAAGCAAGAAAAGTTGCCTGCAGGCCGTCGTGATTCCGCCACCCCTGTATCAAAAATATCCAAGATGACAGCTTGCTTAGCTCAATATGAAGAAAGGGGCTGACAGATGGAATAGCACACTGCGGTATAAAATTTGTAAACAGGAATAAGGTGCCTAGGAAAGGCTGGCCAACGTTTTGATAGGAGGACCTGTCTTCGTCAAAGGCGGCTCGTCATCCTCGGCATGTTAGATTTAAATGGTTAGTGCAGTGACGTCACGTGCGGGTGTTGTCACTGGCGGCTGGTTACAAAGGGACAGACTTCAGAAGTAATGAGCGCTGCCGGATGCCGAGGATAACGAGGCCGCCTTTGACGAAAATAGGTCCTCCTATCGAAACGTTGGCCAGCCTTTCTGAGGCACCTTATCCCTGTTTACAAACTTTATACCGTAGCTTGCTTAGCTGTTTTATATATCCGCACCCGCTTTAGAAACTGTAAAAAAAAATAGGACAACACATGCTGAAAATTACTGAATATCTTTTTCAGTTTCAAGTCAACGGAATGGCGGCACCGGAGAAGAGGACGTTCACCGCCAGTGACGCGATGCCTAACCTTGCGCGCATAATGTACCATCATATCGACCACTTCAAGAACGTTGAGGTTCTAGAGCACCACCTCGCGTACGATCCAATTACCGCGGCCCTACGGCAAGATCCAGATACCGTAAGTTGGCATGAATTTGTTCATATGATGCGGTTCAGCACATTAAATGAACGAGCAAAATTCCTATCTCTAGTATACCGGTACATCTTCATTCACAGTTGTACATGACAACCCATTCGAAATAACATTGTGAAGAAAATGTTGATTCGCATAACTAATGCCTAAACAAAATGTGCTGTTCTTCGCACGATTTGGAGAAATGGAGAAGCATACACCACTTCCTGCTTACCAGGCAATTAGTAAATATTCAAAGGAAGTTCGTCGGTGAGTGGTTGATTGCCACCTCATGAAACTAGGGCACCGGACTCAGTAAGCCACTTGCCTAATCCCTACAACACTTTGTGTACATTGTCTTTCGGCCAGAATCGTGACGGCTGGACGTGCGGGGGAGAATGTGCCGGTAGAACGTGCTTAAGAAGTTTTTAAGCTGCGCGCCCTGTCCTGCAGCCATGTCGATCGACCATTCGCGCGTTTCTTGACGCTAACTGTAACAACAAGGTACAGGTAAAAGGCATGTGTGCAGCGCACACATGAATTGTTATAAATTTTATTGCATTACATTTCTTAGTGCACTTTACACACTTTCCGGAGGCTATGTTTGTATGTATGTTTGTATTGTAGCACCCACCGACGCCGCACACGCTGGGAGGCTAAGCTCGGCGTCTCGGCTGGCGCCTTGATGCCGGCTGCGAAAGTGAAAAATAAAGACTGGCACGCATTTTCGACGCGCAAGCATGGAACGCGCAGTTCTTTTGGAAAAGCTTGTTACTCTGGTGCGCTGCCTCTATCGCACCGCTTCTTACGCTCGGTACCCGACAGTGGTGAATCAGACGTCATAATCGGAGCATCAACAAGGACCCGGTTCGTCGTCGCCAGCTGCCAATCCCCGCCTGCAGCCATGGACCAGCTTGATGAAGAGTGTCGTCGAGCCCACCGAAGCTCGACGACACTTGGCGTTCGCAACTGTTGCCCTACCGTCCGCAGAGCCCTAACGTCTGTTTTACGCAGGTAGTCCCAAAGCTATACGTAAATGGCGTGTCATTGCAGCTCTGATGGTACCTGTTCCTCAAGCGAGAAGTTCCCAACGATGTCATCTCACGTCTTCACCTTCTGCCGTCTGACTAAAACATGTACGAGAGCTTCAAAATTGCTTTCTTTCGAACCTTTGGCGTACCAGTTCCCCATCCACTACAGAGCACGCCTCAGTCTTCTTCAACAGTTGCCGTTTTTGAAGGAGCGGCTCAACCTACCTCGTCTTGTTCGCCGTCGGCGCCTGGTGAGGGCTGGAGTATCGCGGCTCGTTCATTGCATGACAACAAACGACCTCCCACCCCATCAACTGCACAGCCAGTGAGCCCACTGCTTCTGAGCAATTACCGCCTTGCGTCCACGTCCTAGCGTACGAAAGAGTCGGCATGCACTCCATCCGGGTTAGATGGCGTCCCAGTCCAAGCTGTGAAGACGCTACAGACGCGTACGCTGCCTTGGCGGCTGCCGAGACTTCTTTTAGTGCACCTGTACCCAGTGAGATCCCCCGGCTATACTGCGGCGAGACTGATCCACCAGCTATCACGTACACTGCACTTCCTAGCTATGCCAGTGTCCTTCCTGTAGAACACGTATACTCTACCCTCACTCACAGTGGCTCGGTCAGTGTCTCGACTTGCACCAAAATATTACCTTGGCGTTTGTCCACAAATATGCCGCCTCAGCTTATTGTATTCGGCGTCGAAAAACTCATGCCCAGCACAATCAACAGCGCCATTGCTCCCCCACTTTTCATCGCTGCATCCACGCAAATTTTTCCACACGTGCCAGGTCCGATGCTGATATCACGCGCTTCAAATGCGTTATATATCAGCACCGAACCTTTGCTTACAAGTCCAACTAACATTCAGACAACGGCAACACGCTAAACTCGATCGAGCAAGCTGGGTCCTGTCGTCGCCAGCTTGAAACCTCGGTCGCAACATCAGCAGGTGCCAGATTCGATACTGATATATGGCTCTTCGCAAGCCCCGAGGTGCCCTACCGCGAGCTTCGTACCTGTACCAGCCCAAATTAGGGCGATTAGGGCAAGTGCCGCTTTCCCCGCAACACTGTGAATTCGACCGTCCATGAAGATCAACGATTCAGCATCCGCAGCTTAGAGCATGAATGGCATCAACCCTGTGCCCTCCACGGTGCAGCAAATGGGGACCACGTTTCTCAAGCTACCGCGATCAAAACCTTGTCCACTGCTCCACTCCCAAGCCAGATGACCGAAGTGAGTCACGCACATTACGCCGTTCCGACTGGGCAGGGTGCCCTGTAGCGCCCACTGGAGCCGCAAAAGCCAGGACGCTAAGGTCGGCGCTCTCAGTCGGTGCAGCTGCAAAAGAAGAGAAAAATAAAGATGGCCAGCGCGTGCTGAACGCGCAAGCGCGGCAAGCGCACTTCTGCTGGAAAAGCCTGCTGTGTTGGTCCACTGGTTCTGGCGCAGCGCTGCCACCCATCTGCATCTGACTATATCTATATACACTTTTCTGGCTACCTGGGTAACTGGGTAATCTATAGTGGTAGAGGGCAGTGCATCGTAATGTTGCGCCGACTGAAAACGTTGGGAAGCAAACGTCTGACCAACCGTGCGACCACCTACTGAGTATGTGCCTTTCAACGAATAGCATTCACGCCGATGCGGGTCACTGAAGGAACGGGGCTCTGTAAGCACCGATTTTCGAAGAAACTGTACGGCGTCGATTTGGAGAATTCGGTAGGTCCATTTAGTCTGTGTTCGTTTTCAATAAGTCTCTTTTGATGCTAAATTTGTTCACGGGGTATGGGCCAGTAAGTCTGTGCTCCTCTTCAACGAATGTTTCCGACTCCAACTTGGGTAACTCTGCCTCTCTAGAATGACGAAATACCTAGAGAAGTTCTAACAATTGCCTACTAATGCGTAAGCATTGTTTGGCTCGGTTGCGACTTCTTTTTTGCTTAGTATTGTTTAGTTTCTTAGCTTATGCGGGTCCACTCAAGGCCTTTTCGGTGACAATGAATGCTTCTGCTTTCGTAGATAGTCGTCAGGGTAGATCGCCGCATTGCCTTGTCACCCTCGCTATCGCTCTTACAGGTTGTCTGATGCGCGCGTTCCTTGTTCACGCAATGTTTCGCCTGCGTTCTGACTGCACCTTCGTAATGCCCAATGAAAACGCTTCAAGCGTCTCAACGCGCCTGTTTGCCCCGACGTGTTCATAACACGGAGGAGCTTCAGCAGTGTTCAAGTGGCCATTGGGCCGCACCAAAGTCTGAAGTTGGCCCATTTCCGAATTTCATGTTTGCCCACCCCAAACGTGTGTTGGCTCACCCCCGTATTTCAACTTGGCTCACCCCCAAGTTTGCATTGCCCCACCCGCAAATTTAAGTTGGCCAACCCCTAAATTTCACGTTGGCCCACCATTAAATTTCAAGCTGGCCTACCCCCAAATTTCTATTGGTCCATGTGCAAATTTCACATTGGCCCACTCCCAAACTTATATTGGGCCACCCTCAAAATTTCAAGTTGTCCCACCCCTTAGTTTAAGTTGGCCTACTGCCAAATTTCAGCTGACCCACCACCATATTTAAACTTGGCCCACTGCAAATTTTCATTTCGCCCACATTCAAATTCCATGTTGGCCCACCCCCAAACCTAATTTGGCCAATGTCCGAATTTAGGGTGGCCCGTGCCACAGTTGAAGTTTGCCCACCCCACATTTCAAGTTGACCCACCCACAAACTTCACGTTGGCCCACCTTCAAATTTGAAATTGACCAACCCACAAATTTCTTTTTTCCCACTATTAGTATAAAATTGCCCGTGCATTTTCTAAGGAGTTCTTTTTATCTCAATGGAAAATCAATTTTTTTTCTTTGTTTCTTTAAATTGTTCCTGATCGCTTAAGAGCTACCAATTATCTTCGTTTGCGCTATGGTAACGATTAAACGCCTTTGCAAATTACGCATTTTTGTGCAGACACAAGGCATTTGAACTTTTCGCATGATATGGCTGGGGAGCTCGCCATAGGATGCTTATGTATTAAAAGATCCCTTAAATTTCTCCGGTGGTTTGTGCAATCGAACCCACATCACAAGGCTCCCAAAGGATAGCAACATGACGCATTAGGAGGCTTCGCCTCAAATACACAGGGTATGTGCCAGTTTCAATGAGCTGCTTCCGCGCCAATGCCTTAGCGAGGCGCACCATGAATGCAGTTGTTAGCCCTCTTCAATGAACCTCTAGCCAACTTGGGTTACTGAGTGTTTACGACTGCGTATGCAGCAAACGAGGGGAACGATTCTCGGCGTTCACAAGCACCAGGGTGCCACGCTTTTTGGCGGCCACGCGCGGACTTCTCACCAGTGCCACCAGATGGCGCAGCGTATCCAGAAAGAAGCTTGAGAAAGGCGTCCGGCTGGTGAATGAACCGTGTCTAAGCATTTGAAGCCACGGACGCCGTGCGCCGGCTCCGTGGCGAGGGAGCTAGATGGCGCAATGTCCATAGGAAAGCACGAAAGCGGACTGCCACTGTACTTTACGCCTTATACATAATTCCTTTGGATGGCGGCAATACGTTGTGTCGCTCTATTGATTCAGTGCCAAATGCACTTCCGTCGACAGTCATCGTTAGACGGGTCCTGCCGAATTTGTTCACAATCACGAGCTACAGGGCGATCGTGAGCAGCGCGACGCCCCCCTGAAACCATATCGGCGACTGCAGCTTGAGAAACAATTTATGTGCCAAGGGTCAGATCACGGAAAGCCGTCGCGGCTGCGACAAGCTGACCCGATCGTCTCGCCAAATGCTCTTGCACTTGTGAGTTCACATCAGCCATATAAAGGCACTGGATTGCTACGCACAAGCACACGGCATATATCAGCATGCTATGCTTTTTTTTTTCTGAGAACTTGCTTTAAAGAGGCACTGAAAAAAAAATTACGAAAAGACGAGGCAAGCTTCAAAATTCCACTCTGAAGACGCGGCTGTTCCGATATGCAGTATTTATTTCACATATTTTTTTTAACGGATGGCTGCATTTGTGGAGCATGGTGAGCGCCCCGCAGCTCCAGGCCGGCACGCACGGGGTTCCGCACCGACCGCCGCCGCGTCGTGTGTGCCGGCTTCCAGCAGCAGCAGCAGCAGCAGCAGGCGTTGTTGCAACAAGGCGCTGAAGTCGTTTCGAAATTGTTCGCGTTTAAGTTTTTGACCACTGTAGAGCAAGAGAGTTGTGATTTTCACGTTATGTCGACAACATTCACACATCACCACAGGCAGTCGACCACTGCGCAATTGCGAGCGTGCGTACAGAACGCCTGTGGCGTCCGATCGGCCTCTGCTCCAGTGGGCGCTTCGGTGCGCCCACTGCGACCCCTATGTGAAGCTCTCCCATAAAGTTACGCGGAAGTTCCCACAACCAGACGAAAGGTATTGAGGAACTCTACTACTAGGATACCACGTATAGCGCCCCTTTTGCTAATTTGCCGCAACTCTGCAGTGATGTAGGGCTTGTCTGATAGTCGCTCTCCTCGAACTTTCCTAAGCACACGAAGACACGCTTTGAAGGTGCCCACGTTGGACTGTATGGGCGCCCAGCGCAAACCCATAGCCTTCGAAGCTTCGGCCCTGCCGTGAAAGTGTCCCACGGTTTGTCTCGCCCGACAATACTTTTCTCACACACTCGCGCGCAGCAGCGTAGAGGCATCCTCTTGTGTTTTGCCAGGTGCTTCACTGATCGCATTACAAAGCAGAACGCAAGACAGACGGTGATTTTGAAGACTTGGCCACAATCGCCATTTGCGAAAACAAGTACCCGGACTCGTGCACCTGCGCAGGTGAGACGTCGTTTGCTGCCGTCCGGCGCCGTCCATGCGGGTTGAAAGGTGCGGGCGATGTCTGGCACACCGGTATCCGGTACAGAAAATGTCACCGACACGTCACTCCCTCTAGTTCGCGGCGGGGCCTCTAGATGCGGTATTTCGCGAAAAAGATCATGAAATTCAATAATTTTTGCTGGTTTCTGCCTGAAAATAAGGTCGTGTGCACCACTTTCAGCACCCTGTCGTTCATTCGTGCTAAACATTTCGGCGGCAGAACATTTGTTCAGTATCCCTCTAATGAAGTTGGGTATTACGTAAGAGAGAGAAAAGGGAAGAAGGAAAGGCAGGGAGGTTAACCAGGCTGAGTCTCGTTTGCTACCCTACACGTGGGGAGGAAGGAGAATGGGGAGTGAAAGAGAGAGAGAGAAATCTTAGGTGTAGGATGTCTACAGTCGGGCACTCAAGTCTGTTGCCTTCAGGTAGTGAAATAGCGCTCGAACTGCTTTCTGGGCCAACGAACTGTGAGGACAGGCTCCCAAGATCTTCGCTTCCGTAAACGGCCTGTCATCCAGTCTATTGAAGTCACACTGGAGAGTACGTAAGACTCGGCAAAAGTTGTATCTCCTGCATTGAAGGAATCTTCCTCCCACCGCTTTTGTATTGTAGTGGTCAATGGCGCTGTCGCGGCGCGAGAATATGTCCAGCTATATTTTAACTCTCCTGTAGCAGAAACAAGATTGTGTTCCCAGGGATATGCGGCGAACGCTTGGTGTGTGTCTCAGAACACCACATCAAACTGAATGAGACCTATAGCACAGCACGCACGAACCAAACACTTCCCATCCTCGTCGTACGCTAACCAGCACGTCTCCCCTTCACAACTGTGGCTGGAACGCAATGTGCTCACAGAGTCGTCCGCGTTATAGAAGACGGTTATTAATTGCATTCTCGAATTTCACATGCTTTGGCCTGAGCAGCTTGCACCTGAGCCATATGGGCCCACAAATTGCCATTCATCTTGTAATGCTTTAAGTTGCCTAATCATATTTTTTTCGGTGCAGCTGCACATTTGACACGCTCATGTCGATGAGTGTCTTTTAACTGAGCAATTTTAGGTAACAATAAAAACATGCATTTGCAAGTTTAATTTGCTATCATCAATAGTTAAATGTAAGAACATGCACACTACGGTGCCATTAGCTTGAGTTTGTCAGTCTTCTGTAACGTTTCAACGAACCACAGCAACTTTGGCTCAGGACATCAGGAATCCGAAGCCCGAAAGCAAAATAGCACCTGCCCCGAGTACACCGTTTCAACGCCGGCTCGAGAAAGTTCGGCAGTTACAACTCCTTGCCGAATTGTCGCAGTGGAACATTAGGTAGAGATTACTCTTACATCATCGAAGCTGTTGCAAATACTAAATTTTCATTGCTCTTGGCAATCTATGGTATAGAACATGTGCACTGATCCGTCGAATGACTTCTGACGAGCATATGAGAAAACACACGAGGTTAAGGTACGTGGAATTAGTGTTGCTCGTCTGGCATCACGCTAATGACATTAAAATATAAGGCATTAGCAAGTTAATACCATCTTCTGCGGCATGTGCGACGCGGCCGTTAGCCGCATTGGGAAGGAAATTGACTCGCCATCTCAACCCTGAGAAATGTGATAGCCTGCGAAGCTGTTAGAAAACCACCCAAATGCCGTCGATGGTGATATGAAGTGTTTTCTTGTTCTGCCAAGTCCTACTACGACACTGTTATTCAGCGTTACGACTTTGCACTCTTCGACGCTCATCTTACTCACGCTGTTCTTCAGGGGTCTTGACTTCGCGTGGTCGACCCACATCGGTCTTGCAATGAACTGAATGAGTGGCTAGCAGGGAGCCCTTCTATATACGAGGTTTGGTGACGTCACTCATATTCGTATGCTGCTGCTGCCCCTTTCCCACCCTAGCAGCTTATCAAACCGTTATCTTAACCAGGATGCCACACAATCCACACTGCATATCCAGATCACCACAAACACGTCTCCTGGGTTAAATAACCACTTAAGATTTGCGCGAATGTAGAGTACGACACCTGCTTTTAACTTTTCCGCACTCCCTACGGCCATCCGCTTATGGAAATATCCTGATAACATTGCCTGCGAATCAGATCAAGAAAACTTTTGTCATCTCCTACGCGAGAATTTTACATAATAGCACTTACAAATCACTTTATCTTGTTTCTTGCACTTGGCAATGTGTTTCGAACTTATGCGTTGCTATCTCGCTCTTACGAATATGGTATTTTATGCTGCTTCACGTATTCACTTGTATGCCCTGTATACATAACTGCTTTTTTGCGCCTTTTCCCCGAAATATCCCTTGAAGCATTGCGTTCCTTGAACTGTTCATTCTTCCTGTATTGTACTTTCTAGTATTAGTGCGTCACGTTAATTTCACTCGTGTTTTTTTTTTTTCCTTGAAGTGTACCTTTGTAGAATTTTCTTACTTCAATTTTTTCTTTTTCATATTTTGATGTTTCTAGTAATGTTGACGCGTCCAGCATTAGGACGTATCGTTTGTACCAGACTTCAGAAGGCTGCTTGCTCTTCTGTATTTTTTATTTTAGACTTTGTAACCCCCTTACACAATGCCCCCATAGGGCCTGCAAAGTATATTAAATAAGTAACTAAAAATAAATAAATACGCACGGGGAGAAAGAATGTACCTCGCATTGTTCGCATGCACCTTATCATCCATCACACAGTTTTGACGATTACGTGCTTTTCTTTATAGAAATGAATACTGAGCAGCGTGTTGTATGCCTGATTCCAAGAAGGCGTGCCCCATTTTTCGGTTGATTTTCTTTAGCTGACGGAAATGAAACAACCCGACCAACTAGAGGCGAACACGTTGGCTGTAAAAGAAATTCTGATACTTGAGCAAGCATCGAATATTCGGACCCCTAAGCGGCGCCTCACCTTAGGCTACACGCCACTTTGGCCCCAGCTTCATGTAAACGGCACTTCTGAGCTCAATCATCCGCGCCATAGACACTGGTCACCATTTCCAGGCAATCGAGTCTTCGTATTACTCTCTCGTTTTCTATATCCACATGTGTTTCTTGTTTTCCTCAATTTCCTTTTCCGTACTTCAAGTGACTTGCAATAATATTCACAGATGATTACGATACCTCCCCACCCTAATGAGAAATTGGAGCGCAGCTCTCTACGTAATTTCATTTCGCGATATATTGAGGCAAAAAATTCAAGACTTGTAGCAGAGTCGGCAATAGCCGAAAATCTGATATGCTGGTCAGGTGCTTCGGCTTTTATACGTTACTCGTCGAAGGTTCCAGTGTAACCGCTGGTGTCGTGTGTCTTCTAACAAGTACTATACAGTTCGCTCTGCATATACAATGTGAATACAAAACAGATACAAACCATGATAACCGAAACAAGCGCGTACCATACCAAAACCAACAAACCATGCGAGCGCGAGCGAGAGCTGACGCGAGCAGACGACAGTACGAAACCAGCGGTCCGGCAGACACCATATATGCGTATGCATCGAACGTTCGGATGGGACTGCGTGGCACCAATTTGCAGCACGCATGTCACTGTAGGCGCCACTATCATTTGTCTCTGCCGTTCGTGGCAAGCGTTTTTCCTCTTTCGCTCCGCGTTCACAATTTCATCTTACGCTATGCTCGTTCGCACGGTTATGTCGCCGACGCAGACGCCCGCCGCAACAACTGGCGCCTAAGAGCTTTGCTCTAAATCATTTAGTCTATCTAGTTAACGTTTAGTTTACGTTTACGTTACGTTACGTTAAGGTTAAGTTGACGTTACAAACAAGTTAATGTTAGTTAAGTTTAAGTCTATCTAGTTAACGAGCTCGAGTCCTTTCAAAACCGCGTCGTCAGATACATCCATTCATCCTGCTCATATGACGTAAGCGTATCATCCTTAAGAGCAAAACCTGATCTACAGCCCCTTGCACGTCGCCGCGCTACTGCCAGCCCTTGCCTCTTCCAGTTCTTTTACAGTTCCTTATTTAACGAGCGATATATCACTCCACCCGCACGCATATCGCTACGAACTGGGCACCCATTGCAACTCTCACGCCCACGCTCCCACACAACTACTTTTCCCTCGTCTTTTTTTCCCGCACAGCATCAGATTGGAACGCCCTTCCCCACCACGTCGCTGCAATCACTTGCCCGACATCGTTTTTCGAAAATATGTCTTTGTTGGCTAATCAATAACCTGCTTTTTCAAGCGTTATTCTTTCTGTTTTTATGCACTTCCGAAAATGTAGCTTTCTTGTACAAATTTTTCAGTAGACCTGTGTTTATGTTTGCATTATCAACTGTACCCACCCCTTATGCAATACCCCTAGCAAAGGGGTCTTTAAGGAAATAAAACTACTGAAAAGATAGATGTGCAACAAGCTCAGAACGCCCTGATGCTTTCACAGCTTCGTTCTCGTGTTCTGTTTGTTTCATTTATATCATAGCACAATATTAAATTTGCATTCTGGTAATTTACTGCGTCGCGTACCAATACACATCAAAAAAGTGCACCTCATTTTTACAGAACATGATCACCAACAACTCGGCTGGCCTGGCTCAGGAGTTTTCATTAAGCATAGGAGGCTGGGCTGTAATTCTCGGAAAATATAAACAGATCGATGCGCAACACAACGGGTAAGTAAAGGTGGCGCTGCTCAACTGGAACTACGTAGCAACGTTTTTTGCGATGCCATGCAGAAGCGCATCAAATTCAGGGTAGCGTAAGCAATGAGCAAATGAAAACAAAAATCTGTAAATTTGTAAGACAATATGCTAGACTAAAAAGCTCAGAACAACATCAGTTACCGTCAACTCTCCATAGTTCTTTTTTTTCTTGGCTCGTGTATTTGTCAGTTTCCCACGGCATTGTCAACCATGAAGTGGTTGAATTGATTCAGTTTCTTGCAGGAGCTGGAGGGGAATATTACAAATCACTTATTCATTTTGTGTATCATATATTCCATGGGTTGCATTGAAGAGCTTCCTCTCCTGTTTTTGCTGAGCTAGTAAATCAATAGTGTGTTTGAATAATTTTTTGTGTGTTCTGATTCAAGATATTCTAATCTTCAGCTAATCTTAGTGGAATATGTGTCACATTGTAGGGGAAAATGTGGCGCATTGGGAAGAACGTCTGACTCCACGTATCGTCTTCTGACGAACGTCTGAAGCCAACAGCGAATTAACCTTTTCCTGACACTCTTCTTTGCGCAGAAACACTCCTCACTCTTTTCTGGCTGCGATATTTTGTCATATAGCTTATTCCTATACTCGCCTCCTATACTGACCAAGAGCTGACATCATTGAAGGGTGTTTGGACCAGGGCGCTTTGTCCAACTGTTACTGTGTACGCTTATTGACGTCGTTTGATAAACAGGGTGAAGTACGTGAAAATGTGCGTTTTGAATTTCGATAGAAATTAGGTGCTTTTGTAAGTGCGACTGTCGTGTATTACTATCACTGAAAAAAGAAAATTTTCCGCGTTGCTTATCAGTATAGTAGTCACCGGGGATCACCAATTTAGTTTTGTCTGGAGCGTCCTACTAGCCTCGAACCACGTGATACCTAAGGTCAGACCATGCCTTGCCGCACCTGGATAGACGTCTTGACAGACTTCCCTTTGTATTTGAATGGGGCCACAAGCTGTTGGTCAAGCTCGTACTGTAAAAAGGTGCTTCACACGACATAGGATGTCGGGACTGTATGGAGCATATGAACGCCAGAGTGCACTCCAGCCCTGACACAGTTTGCCATTAAAGTTCAATGTTGCTGCTTCTGCAGCGTAGCGTAGATACCGCGGTCCACGTGTGGTGCTGCGACGAGGGCGCTTGGTGAGCTTCTGCGCCTCACTGACGACAGCAGCATGCTCTGATTGGTACCGGAGGGTGACGTGACTGAAGACCGTGTATCCAGCATCTGACTGTAATGTCAGGTTCTTGGGAAAATATCGCGCGAGCACGGGCAACCTTGGTGCGAATAACAGACAGCCGTTTGTACACAAAATTTAATTTTTCACACTGCACTCTCTTAAGATCGAACAAGCTATATTGACATCATTATAGCTGGCACGAACAAATAAGCAAGGTGTGATGAAAGCTTTAGAGTTGCCTTAAGAATTTCACTGCTCGGCAGGGTAACGGCGCGGTAATTCACTCAGTTATTGTGCAAACACGCATTCGCCTAGAGAGTTGTGTCGGCCGAGACGACGGAGTGGTTGACAAAGACGCGGCCGTGGTGGAACCGCAGAGCCCTCGGTCGGCTCTGACTGCCCCGTTAAGCTTGGTTAGCGCGACCAGCACGGTTCACGAACCGACGCCTCCAAGAGACGTCGGCAGGCCGGGTGCGGGATCAGCACTCAGCAACAATCTGTGGAGCCCAGGTTGTGGAGAAGGCCCGGGACCTCTCGCCTGACTGGCCAGTCAATATCATCTACCAAGCACATCTCGACCGCGGACCGTTATCCGCGGGTGTCCCCTGAACAGTCCAGTTCCTTTGAACAGCCAGGCTGCCTCCTTGCTCTGCCTGGGGACGCACTGTTGTCGCTTCACGAACCGGCTCCGCTTCCTTGCCGCCAACTTCTCGAGCATGCAGCGCAGGCTTTCCTCTTCCTTCTCTTCTCCCATTTTAGTTGGCGGCGACCTGTTTCTCCGGGCTGTGGATTGTTCCTTTTTGGGCGTGTGTTGCATCCATCAATCACGTCTCAAAACACAAGTACAACGTCAAGTGCACGTCACAAAAGCACCCCCCCCCCCTATGGAAATGTCTTTTTTTCTAAAAAGAGGAACTGCTGGTAAATCTATGGATGAGAGAAGAGTAGAAAAATTTTGAGTGTTCAAGAGAGCACAAATTCCCACCGAGTATACATGCTCAGATGATAGTACGTGCGATTATATTTAACTCTCTGCACTATCAAAGCGGCTCACACAGTTCCTTCTTGTTCAGCGAGCGTCTAATGTTCGTACTCTACAGGTGAGTATAGTTTTGCAGGTAGTAAAAGCTGTTCTCAGGCATGGAGGAATGGATGGAGAGCCAGATTGTTTTTCGCCGCCAAAGTCGCGCTTGAATCTTCTTTGGGTGCGTTTGTCCCTTGGACACGATCATCGACGAGGCTTGGCACGTGGTTGGTTGGCCTTCATCATAGCTTTTCAGCATATTGATGTGAGAGAGCTTCCTCGAATTACCTACTTATAACGAGTAATCGTAGTCGTTATCGATGCCAACTACATGATTATGGGCCTTTCCAATGACTAAGCAGCGTGTTGCTTTTCACTGGCAACAAGGCCAACACTCTATCTCGCACGTTCGGTTGTCGGAGGCTGGAACCTCTTTCAATCTATTCATTTTGCATGTTCTGAGGTCGCAGGTAGTTGTGATGTACTAGTTTCAAGCTTCAGTGGAGAAGTTGTCTCAGATACACGACGTAGATATATGCAGACTTGATCTCGTCAATGAAGTGTTCTTCGATCCAAAGCTATTTGAGAACAGTAAGTGGTCCCAGCATAGTGCCTTTCACATATCAACTCAAATGGCGAGAAGACAATACATGCTTCAGGCACCCCTCTGTACGTAAAAGGGAATGACGCAAGGGAATGGTCTTAAGCCTTAGGCTGTTGATGACACAACTGGAGCCACACTTGTATGAGTGAGCCATTAAGGCGTGGAACCAGTCCTCTGCGCATGGGATGGTATAGCAGAGAACTCACGCGTTTCAAAGCGAGATACCCTTTAATTTGTCATCATAGTAGAGGTGAAACACGAGGCTTAGTCGCATGTAATCTCTTGGAAGAAGCTAAACTGAGAGATCATTTTTGCCATGCCTTCGGCTACCAATGTTCGTCAATGAGAGGTAGGGGAACAGACTCCGGGTATCTGGTGGACAAATCCACTAGCATTAGTATATACCTCTTTCCTTTAAATGAGACAGGAGACAGTGGAGCAACAATGCCGACAACCACTCGGTCGAAAGACATGTATATCAGTGGTATGCGTCCCAATGGTGATTTGCGAAGTCTCCGTTTAGAAATAGTACGTTGGAAAACATCGCACTGACGTACGTACTGGCGGACTTCTTCCATTCTGAGTCAGTAAAGATATGCAGATTCGGTTCATTGCCTTTTTGATGTACTGGTGTCCTTATATTGGGTTTTCAGGTGCCAGAAATAGCACCTGGGTTTGCCGACAGTTCGGCACCACGACTTACTGCACTGATTTACCCGGACAAAGCTGATAGGTCCGATACAAGACGCCTTCGTCGTAAAAGAATGTCTGTGTTGTGTTTCCTCCCACCCCTGAATGCGCTTTCCCAACTTTTTCATTACCTCCATGTAGAGATTTGTCCCTTTCTTGTTCACCACGAAATGTAGGTTTTTACACTTCTAACGAGTTGAGAGCTTCGTTCGGGTTTCCCCTGGCGGTCTGGGCTCTGACAACAGACGAAGCCGCCAGATGCGGATTCATCTAATCAACGGATGCAAGCCCGGCTTGGTATGCCGAAAGACTTGAAGACGTCTTCCACTTGACGTCTGGATTTGTTGGTTGACAAGACTCAGAGACATTTCCAATGACACCATTGCACAAAGTACCTGTCAACCACTTAGTTACCGTGGTACCTGAAAAATACGGCTAAAGAATTTCCACTTGAGCTTCTGGGGCCTCGTTTCTCCGGCCATCCATCAGTAGCATTTTGCCGTTGAGGCCATTAAAGCAGCAATGGGTATTAGAGCACGGCACACTATAATACTGTTGCTGCCAGTGTCCCGTAGTACGAAAAAACTTGGCCGAAATGCTCGCCACTCTGCAGTGGCATATCGTGGGTTTGTAATGGCAGGTCTGTTGCATCACTCTGTTTGTGACAATGTAGAAAGATCGAGAATTCTTGCTTTCCAACTTTGCTTTCTAGCGACATACAACAGGCTCCAGTAGAACATGCGGCTCTTTTATTCTGGCAGTCCCGCGAGTCATATCACGGCTTTCGACTATAGTCGTAGTAAGGCTTGTCGGAGTTCAGCTCACAGTCAGAAGGCTTCTGGCCCTTTTTATTGCAGAAGAAGCATTTTATTTGTTTTCTTTCTGCACTTGCTTCGTCCTGTCTTGTGTAGCGGTCTTCTCTCTTCTCCTCGAATGTGAGCAAATTGTTCCGCCGTTGTGCAACCAAGAAATGATCAGCGGCTTCTACGACTCTCTTCTGTTCTGCAATCCTTTTTCACCAAGGACAGGGTTAATCGGCTATGACAGTTACTAACGAACTTCTCTGCAACAACTAAGTCCTTCCGTTGGCGAGTTTGACCCACTGTTCAAGTAAGCTAAGTACTCTGGCGGAGAACTGCTTACCCGTCTCTCCAGCTTGAGGCTTGATGCGGCGAAACTTTTCCTGGTAGCCCTCCGCCATAAACCCTAAACGTTGTAGGAGCGCTAGTTTGGTCTTGTCATAGTTGAGAGTGTCCTCTGGAGACAACCAACCAAACACCATCAAGACTTCAACGTCGAGACATATGCTGAGAGCTGTAGCCCATTGCCCTTATGGTCTACCCTGTCCGGTGGCTACACGTTCAAACAACTTCAGATATGCGTCCACGTCATCGCGGGTTTTGTTGAGCAGAGCGACCATGTTGTATGGGTTTACGGGAACCGAGGATTCTTCGTGGTTGCTTGCAAGCAACGGACACATACGTGGCTGTCTGCTGCACCCATCTCCGCTTGCCCTCTGCGCAACCATAGCATATTTTCCTCGCGCTCTATATGATCCTTCTCCGCTTCACATTTCGCTACACATTCCTAACGCGCCTCTCGGCGTTCCTCATCGATCCACTTTTTCAATTCTGGACCGACCAGGCCCACGCGTTAAGCTAACGCGCAAAGCTCCTGGGTATTCCTCCTCTGCTCAAGTACACTGTTTAGCAACCCGCTTTTTCTGTCCTCACGGCTGCCAGTTTCTAATGTCAGGTTCTTGCGAGAATATCGCGCATGCAAGGCAACCTTGCTGCAAATAGCAGACAGAGCCGTTTGTATACAAAACGCAATCTTTTCACACTACACTCTCACAAGTTTGAATAAGCTATATTTACAACTCATGCATTAACACTCAGAGAAATCATCGTTATATCTGGCAAGATCAAATAGGCAGGGCCTGAGCAGAGCTATAGAATTGCTCTAAAAAAATCATGGTTCGGCGCGTTAACGACGCGGTAATTCAGAGTCACAGTGATGGTGCAAACAAGCATTGATCCTGAGAATTACGTCGGCCCAGACGACGGAATGTTTGCCAAGGTGGCCTCCGTGGAGGAACCGCAGAACCCCTGGTCGCCTCTGTATGCCATGTTAAACTTGGTTGTCGCGACCAGCACTGTTCACGAACCGGTCGCGGTAACGTTCTCCGAGAGACGTCGGCAGGGTTGGGTGCGGGATCAGCACTCGGCAACTATCGGTGGAGCCCAGGTTATATGGAAGGCCCTGGACCTCTCGCATGACTGGCCAGTCACTATCATGCATCAAGCACATCTCCATCGCGTACCGTCGTCTTTCGGCGTCCCCGGAACAGTTTATTCTCTTGGAACAGCCGGGCTACCTCCTTGCTGTGCATTTGGATGCGCTGCCTTCGGTTCACGAACTGGCAACCGCCCCCTTGCGCCGATTGCCCGAGGCCCGTAGCGCATGCTCTGCTCTTCCTTCTCCCTTGTCAGTTTGCCGCCACCTGTTTTTCCGAGCTGTGGCTTGTTCCTTCTTGGGCTTGTGATGCGTTCATGGATTACCTGTCACAACACCAGTAAAACGTCAAGCTGACACACTCGCGAACAGGTTGTCTGCTTCCGCAGTTGCACAACCTCGAGGTTCGTCGTCGTCATGGTAGAAGTGAATTATACTTTAGGAATCTTTTTTTCAAAGTGAGTCCAAAGTGCGGCGTCTGCCACTTAGCCAATGCACACGCTGCCGACATACTCGCACGAGCGAATATGAAGATGAAGTTTGTTCGACGAACCCAAATTGCGTATTTGCCCTAGAGATAAATGCGAAAGAAAATGTGTGACTTGCCACTCGATGCGAGAAGTCAAAGCTACTCGTAGCCATCTAGTACGCTCTAGCACAGCAAAGGTATGAGACCCCCTGAGTTCAACCGTAATCTGAGGGACAACCCCAAAGTTTGACGCGTCGTAGACACCCAAATCGGAAGTAGTTGTACATACATAAACACCAAAAATCAAATTTGAACCATGCGCCACAGTAATGTTGAGTGGGCGGAACGTTATCAACCGCACTCCGCCGTAACTTTAAAAGTGGAAAGCACTGAAGCAGGCGTTAGCATGTGTTACCCAATAGGCAGCAGGCGCCCGTCGATTCTCGAGCAGAAGCGCCCATGAGTTTAGAACACAAGTGCCTCTTGCGTCTGCTGTCATCAAAAGCTGCAAGCTCCCTCATTTATTCGCGCGCTCCTTTGGGCGTTATCCCAATGTTCTGGGCCACTCTACGTCGGTCATAATATGGGGTTAGAGTGGGCCCACGTGAGCAGCGGAACAGCTGCGTAGTAGGGGTGTCTTGTGCGTTCTTTGTGCCGCTCAACAACGGAGGACTTCATACGCATCACACCGCTCTGACTGTTCTTTTCGACTACATCGCCGTTAGGCCAGTTTCACGGCAACATGAGCAAATCACGTATAAACCACAAGAAAAAGATCATCACCCTACTCCAGGAAGCCAACTATCACAGTGTGTCGTATGATGCGCTCACGTTACTTTAGCGCATGGTTATGAAACCTTTGCTCATTTTTTTAATTACACTTCATTACATACCTGGCTGCATAGGGATTTCGCGTTCCACGAAACTGGCTTTTTCTATGCATGTTTAAAGTTGTGCACCCCATTGGACATATATTGTGGGAAGAGCGACAACGCATATAGCAACGTTTGTTCCCCCTTCAACTTCCTTATAAGGTGTTAGAATATTAGCTGGGAACTCTGTGGCCGTGTACGTATGGCAGTTTCTTCAGCTAGTGCATTCCTCATGCCTACTGTCCTTTCTGAGTCGTGGCTTTAATTTCAAACACGCCGGAATGAGCTACTTTGGCTACAGCAACAAAGTTCATGGCTAATAACGCCACGCAGCAGAGAGCGAAATTTCTTTCCCTTTCTGCGAGGTTAAATCGGCGTTGGAGTCATTCGAGAAACGAACGCGGATTGATGCACTTGGCGACAACACGTTTTAGCAAACTCGATATACTTTTAATATCTTCTGACCAATGTGCAGTTTGGACAGCAGTAATCCTTCATTATGCAGAAATGAAACACAAAGCGAAGTACCATACTTACATACTAGTTGAACAACGGGTTCCCTTACTCAAGGTCCTAAGTTTAAATCTTCGTTCAGGATAGTACAATTTCAACGTAGGAGTAGCGTCTGAAACCGGCCAAGAAAGAAACTGCCCAGAGCCAGTGAGGCTATATTAGTCAATGATCTACTATATTATAAACGCCCTGAAGTTCAGCAAGGCATTCCCCCACCACACAGCAATTGCCCTTCCTCGAGCAGTATCAGGGCCTAATCTAACTCATAGCTATTTCAAATGACCGATAGCACTCAGTCTCCAGTGGCTAAGGGTTAGCCACTGGGAAGGGCCGCCCTAGGGTTAGACATGCAACGCAGCGTACCGTGCTGAGATTCTGTGGATCATGATAGACCGCCACTCTAGTTGGAACCTGGCAACCTTGTGCGAACTGAGCATAGTGGAGTCATGGGCGATTTCAGTGTAAAAGTGGAAGAAAAAGGCAGCCCGAAGAACAGGCAATTGGCAGCTACTGAATCGACTCTTAAGAATACTACAGGAGAGAAGTTGGTAGAATTAGGGGGAAAAAAATGACCCCTCATCATGCACACCTTCTTTCAGAAAGGCAGTAGCAGGATGTGGACCGGGATCGTCCTCACCAGAAAAACATGAAATTAAATAAATTGCATAATCTGTGCCAACGCTAGCAGGGTGCGGGATTTACAATATTAAGCCGGCTATAGTGATGTGAATAAAGTTGATTAAGGTATAAGGTCGCGCTCAATGGGAACACAGGAAGAGCAAAACTAGTTACAAGGACATAGGTCATGCTATATGCAGTCAGGGTAAAATCCGAATGATTCAGGCTGGTATATATGCAAATATGGAAAAATATATATGCAAATTTAAAATAGGCGGATGAAGATAGCACGGACTTGATAAATGTAACCTACCTCTGCTTTTCTAAGAAGCACCAATTGAAGAGCAACCTACCATCAGAACAACTAGGCAAGCTCTCCCAAATAACAAAAGACCTGAGAAAGAAACGACAGAGCATGAACTAATCTGCCTGGAGACATTAGTTAAAATTTACTGAACTTCTAAAGGTGATAAAAAAGAAAAGAACGGTAATAACCTAAATTATAACATCGAAACGGTTCGGAAACCAATAAAAAATGTTGGCAGCATGAAATAAGTGAGAAAGAAAGTTGATGAAAAGAGGCAGCAGGATGTACGCAGTGAAAGATAAGCCGGGTAGTATCGTCAGCGATTCGGACGATGTAGTAATTGCTGCACACTGCTCCTGTTCTCATCTGCACATTACTCGGAGCAATCCCCAAACTTCCTTAAAAATAGGGATGACCAAGATGCAGAAGCTCCGCGTGTAACTAGCGATGAGGTTAGAAGAGCTTTTTAAGACATGACCCGGATAATATTGAATAACAATTGATTTAGTCAAATGCATGGGAAGGGCCATTTTACACTTGAATATCTAGCCAGCTTTTATACACAGTGCCTTATGACTTCAAGTATACCAAGGAGTTTGAAGAACGCTAACATAATTGTCAATAATAAGGAGAGAGACGTTAGAGAGTCAAAAAACTATTATTCCTATAGGTTGCTTCCAATATTGTATAGAATAATTAGAGAGGTGATTTCGGGCAACACTCGACTTCATTCAACCAAGAGAACGTCCTGGCTTTAGGAAGTGGGATTTTCCAACTGCATCATATCCACCCCATCAATAAAGTAATTAAGAAATGTGCGGAGTACAACCTACCTCTTTGTATGGCTTTCATAGACTTCTTAAATGCATTTGTCTCAGTAGATATACCAGTAGTCATTAGGCTTTTACTTGTGATCAAGGGGTACAGGGAGCATGTGGGAGTATTTGAACATCATATAGATACGCTCCCCAGCTTCCTTTGCACTCTACAAGATAATGGGATTAAAGTCCAGGAAAGGCGTCATGGAAAGAGTCGCCGTGTCTCGAATGCTATTCACTGCATGTTTAGCAAAATTACTTAAGCCATAAGACTTGGAAGGACTAGGAGTGAGGATGGATGCCGAAAATCACACCAAGATACAGTTTGCAGATGACAATCTCCCGTTGAGCAACATGGGTGATGAATTACAACTTATTGTTGAGAATCTTAGCGGATAAAGTGCAAGAGTAGGGTTGAACATTAACATGCAGCAGACAAAAATGGTGTTGCATAGCTGGAAAGAAAGCAAGAATTTATGATCGGTATTCAGCTTCCGGAGTCTGCGCAATAGTATGCTTATCTAGGTCAATCACTGACATGACACCCTCATCTTCAGAGGAGTGATAGAAGAACAAAAATTGACTGGAATGCATATGGCCGGCACGTCGAGATTATGGCTGGCAGCTTAGCGCTATCTTTGTAAAGTAAAGGGGTCAATCATTTTACCCTATTAGTTCTTACTTATGGGTAAAAAACTTGGAGTTTACCAAAGAAGCTGCACACGAAGTAAAGCACCGCGCATTGGGCGATGGAACAACGATTGTTAGGTGTACCGTAAAGTGACACGAAGGCAGCAGTGTGAATTCGAGAGCAAACTGGGGTTGACTTTTTTAATTGACAATAAGAGGCAAAAATAGACGTGAGCAGGCCGTGCAACACGTTGAACAGATGACCAATGGGCTATTAGAGTAACAGTATTGGTTCCAAGAGAAGAAAAGAGCAGTCTAGGTTGGCAGAAAATTAGTTGGTGTGATAAAAGAAGGAAATGGGCAGGAATAACTCGAGATGAGCTAGGGCAAGACAGGCGCAATTGGATATTGCTGGGCGAGGCCTTTGTTTTGCAGTGTGCGCAAAAATGGCCTGGTTGTAATAACTCTGATGAACAATAAATTCTTAATGCTTTAATGAAAAAGGCAACGTTCTTCCAGTTGGCGTGCTCAATTTCAGAAGTCACCGGTAGACGCCCCACGCTTTATAAGCTACACTGAATTGTAGCTTATAATTGTTGCCTGCATGCGTGATAGTATTCATGGCCGAACATTTCGTTAGAGCGAGAGTGCAGATGTATAAAAATCGGAACAAGCAAGGAGGGAGACTTCGATGGCGACCACATGTGGGAAGCAGTAAACGTGTAGCCATGGACACATGTGAAGACACGGGCGACTTCTGTGACTTTTCCGGTGTAATGGCGGGAAACGCAGCCTTGAGAAGCCGCATGTGGGCTTGTGTCTGCAATATCAGGCAGCAAATCCTTCATTTAATTTACTGTCAGATTTTACTCCAGTATATTACAAGTATGCACATTTTAAATAACCGCAGGATCCTGGTTGGCTACCGGTTGACGAAGAACCATTTTCATGTGTTCCCCAAGGGTGATAACGTCATCTTCCGTATCTCGGTCACCTACGTGGGCATCCGGGTGGCCACGAAGGATGAAAAAGTGCTCCTCAAGGGCGAGAAGCCCCAAGACCAGTGGATAAACATTATCCTCCAGAACTTCGATATCCAGCACATGGAATTTGTAAGAAAGTTTCAAAGCGTCCTTCCACTTTTGAACCATTTGTTTTTTACATTGGTTGCACTCGAATGTTGCCATCGGTGCGTGGCCATATGACCCATGTTTGAACGCACGATAAACTTTTCAATGCCAACGCCTTAGGGGCGATTTGAATGAAGCAAAAAAAAAAAGAACTTTTAAGCCTTTCTTTCATCGCACAAGCCGCCAAGCGCGCAAGGTAAACGAGCGGCACTTACGGAGCGATTGGTAATGCTTATTGCTATGAGGGAGCTTTCGAAATATCGAATATCAATCAAATATCAATCGAATTTTTCTTTTAGCGTTGTAGTGTGCGGCATGAAGAATGTTACCTTTAGTTTGTTCAGAATATTCAGCTATGACTGATTGTTCGGATCACTTACTTATTTTCTCGTACTTACGGTATAAAGGTCCGCAGGTATATTTTTTGTATGCCACCCGCAGTTTTGTTAAGAGCGTACGGCGGCTAAGCAGACCACCAACTTTTTTGTATTTCATTGATTTGTAAAGTGCAGCTTAAGGGCAGCCTAAATTTATTTGCTGGTAGTGAAAAAAGTCGCACCTTCGCCTGTATGCAGAAGTGTTGCTTGCGATTGCAAACTGTATAGCTATTAGATTTATTTCTATATGACTACATAACCGAGTAGCTTTATTGAACACGGTAACACTGGAGTAAACATTACCTTACCAACTAAATAAACAAACAGTGTCACGCGCGAGATGTGGCACATGAACAGAACTCGCTCGATGACAGCGGACACGTGCATGAATGGCCGCGGCGCCGAGCGGACGCTTATCGCAGACTCTAGCTCCAACGCATCCTTCAAACTTGGCGTTACGCGACCTACAGTGCTACGCGCGCAAGCACTCAGTGCGCACGAACTCACAAGACATCTTGGCTCGCGTAGGTTTGCACCCGCCAAAATAGGGCATGCACGGCCACGCGCTTCGAAAGCTGCGCTAGAGTTAGAAGCTGGTATATATATATATATATATATATATATATATATATATATATATATATATATATATATACGACGGGTACGCAGCAGACATTGACAACTATTATTGTCCTTGATGTTCTTGATTTCAGCGTGTATATATATATACGCTAAAATCAAGAAAATCAAGGACAATAATAGTTGTCAATGTCTGCTGCGTACTGCCCGAAAGAACGAACGAACGAAACAAAAAAGTATGGGGCTTTACGTGCCAAAATCACTTTCTGATTAGGAGGCACGCCGTAGTGGAGGGCTCCGGAAATTTCGACCTCCGGGGGATCTTTAACGTGCACCTAAATCTAAGTGCACGGGTGTTTTCGCATTTCGCCTCCATCGAAATGTGGCCGCCGTGGCCGAGATTCGATGCCGCGATCTCGTGCTCAGTAGCCCAACACCATAGCCACTGAGCAACCGCGGCTATTTTTTTTTTCTGAGCAACCGCGGCTGGTGCGGACGAACGAGCGAGCGACAATCCCCCCTCTCTCTTTGCCGCCCACGGCCGAGACACGTTTGCTCCAGAGCTCGCCACCATTTTCTTCGGCACCTTCCCTGGCCTTCTGGGAGTTCCTTCACGACATAGAGGCTCTACGGCGAGCATGTAGGCAGAACGCGTCCACGTCCTGCTATTTTATTGCGTCGGCATCAACGCGGACAGCGCTCTCCGTAATGCTTGCCTGCGTTCCCGGTGTACACTTTGTTGTAAAAACAAAACGCCCCAGAAATTCTGAGAATTGTCTAATAATGCGTAAGGATTCTATGGCTCGGCCGTTACTTCTTTTTTGCTCACTTATGTTGCTAGCATATGCGTCTCTAGTCATCACATTTTGCGGAGCGAAAGAATGCTTACGAATTAGTAGACAATCTTCAGAAATTCTGTAGCGTATTTTGTTGCAGAAAATGTCGACGCAACTGCGACGTGACGAGTGTTTTATTCTTAGCAAAGCTTTCTTTGCCTCTTCCTTCAACTATCCCACTGCTGCTGCTGCTGCTGTAATACCGGTCAAATCCGGACGTAGTCGGAACGCACGCCGTTAACAGGGACCGCGTCGAAAGGTGGTCTAGACGTGGCCATGTCATAGTAACATAAAAGCCATGCGCTGTCGGTGTTTTGTTTCGTGACCTTAGTTTATGAGCTGTCATTCTCAAAACTCCGAAGAAAAGCTTTGTAAAGAATCTAAGAAAATGTCTGTGCCACGTGGACGGCCTGCGCGGTTGTGGTTAGGAATTATTCTTGCCACGCACGGCGTCGACGGCGGCTTTTCTGCGACACGGGGTTCTTAAAGCTATCGCGTTATTGGCGCAAAGCAAAGACCATCAGAGAATGTCGTGTCAAGATTTACGCCTCGTCGCTTCTGTACAACGGCCTCTAGACGCCACGCATAGGCGTGACATCGCACAGATGCTGTGCAGCAGCTGCCGCGCTTCCCTGCGTGCTCACCAGCAACAACAGTAAATGGAAGAGATGGGGAGAATATTAGCGACGGTATAGCGAGAGAGAGAGAGAGAGGAGGCAGTTTTGCGAGCTACAACGCTACAGCCCAGAATGGCGCCGAAGCGTGCACTTAGTGCCGATGAGACCAACGCTCGCATCAGGCGTCGAGCTGAGCAGGCAAGGTAACATTTCACATCGCGTCAGACTGTCGTATGCCGTCAATACATCACCGCCAAATAACGTCAGTGAACGCAAGCAGCAGACGAAGCTTTGATTTCATCGATTCGCATAGTGCGTGGGATCTGCATATTTTATTGCGAAAGCAATACTGCTCGCACTTTCGGCCCATCGGTGGTCGTGGCGCCTCCTTACACAGCTGCGGCGTGACGTGACCGTGTGACGTCACGCCAGACAGAGAGACGGGGCCCCAGCTCGCAGCATCGATGGTGGAGGCGAAGCCTTGCGCGCCGCTGCTGCGGCGCTACCGAGAGAGGGCGCTCGCTGGTGTGACGTCACGCTAGGAGGATAAATGCGGCTACAGGTGGGTTCCTCGCAGTGGTCGGCGCTCTGCCTTGCGCTATGTCGGATGATGTATAGCCATAAGTTTAACAAATGGCAACCATGTCCACACCATCAGCCTAACCAAGGCGCAGGCAAGGGTATTGCTTTCGCAATTTTCAAGGCTTAACCAAGCTAAGCCTTCAGCCAATTTTTTTTACTGCGAAGCTGTGTAACTCTACCGTCCAAGGAAATTTTCGTGTTGTTGTGGTAAGCAAGAAAACTCCCCATACGTGGCCGATTCCGAAGCTAGTGAAAGACCAGCCCAAAGCGCAGCGGAGGTGAAACGGGCGTTAAGCACTCCCCATACGTGGGCCGATCCCAAAGACAGTGGGATGCTGGGCCGACCCGCGGCGGAGGTGAAGCATGTGTTCAGCACTCCCCCTACGTGGGCCGATCCTACAGATACGGCGATACCGGCGCGATCTGCGGCGGAGGTGGCGCAGGCGTTAAGCACTCCCCATAAGTGGGCCGATCCAGAAGTTACTGCAATACCGGCCCCACCCGCTGGGGAGGTGAAGCAGGCGTTAAGGACTCCCCATACGTGGACCGATCCCGAAGATAGTGCAATACCGGGCCGACCCACGCCGGAGGTGAAGCAGGCGTTAAGCACTCGCCATACCTGGGCCCATCCTGAGGATAGTGCAATGCCAGGCCGACCTTCGGCGGAGGTGAAGCAGGCGTTAAGCACTCCCCCTACGTCGGCCAATGCTGCAGTTACTGCAATACCGGCGCGACCTGCGGCGGAGGTGAAGCAGGCGTTAAGCACTCCCCATACGTGGGCCGATCCCGAAGATACTACAATACCGGCCCGACCCGCGGTGGAGGGGAAGCAGGCGTTAAGCATTCCCCATAAGTGGGCCGATCCCGAAGATACTGCAATACCGGCCCGACCCGCTGGGGAGGTGAAGCAGGCGTTAAGCACTCCCCATACGTGGGCCGATCCTGAAGATACTACAATACCGGCCCGATCCGCGGCGGAGGGGAAGCAGGCGTTAAGCACTCGCCATAAGTGGTCCGATCCCGAAGATAGTGCAATACCGGGCCGACCCACGGAGAAGGTGCAGTTCATCATTAAGGGGCCCACATACACAGCTTCGCTGGTCATCCGTCTTGACAGAGTGGAAGGGCAGTGAGATTTTTTATCGAGCATCGCCATATAACGTCGTTTCCGATTCACTTCTGAACACATACTTTCTTCTTGCTGTTGATTATCTCATAGACCCTGTCGCGGTCCACTTTGTTCCTTCTAGCCACTAGTATTTTCGCGAGTATGACTTTATGCATATTTATTGCATCAAATCACTATGTCGAGGCGACGACGACTTGACCTTGTCCGTTTTTTTGAAGGATTGTAACGTTACCACGCATCTACAATTACACAATTAGAGAGATTAAACATCTTAACTTGACAAATCACGCACTCATATTACAGTTACAAGGCGTTACATGACAGACCCGGTTTCTTCGGTGGTACTCGCCAAAGAATGCGTAGGCATTAATATGCCTGACATTCTCTTCTGCCTCATCGCCCACGATAGGCTGGCGACCACCGGCCGGCCATCGAGTCGCGCGATGAGCCACAGCCTCTCCTCCTTCGCTCCGGATTTTCCTTGCCACTCGCTCGTCTGAGAACACGCTCCCGTTACCTCACTTTGCTTCGACTAACGAAGAAGCGAAATAAAAAGGTGCCAAGGACACGAACGCGGCGATTCTCTTCTCTACTTCTGCGTGCCTTCTTCCTCCTGCGGTTGCTTCCCTCGCTGCGATAGACATAATTTTACCGATTTCACGGACGGTGTATTTACGCTAATGAGTAAAAAAAAATCCAGCGTTCTTGATTACGCAATGTTAGCCAACGTTTCAAAAAATTGGCGTTGTCATTAATGGCAAGAGTATTAGCGGGAAGGCGGTGTTAATTAACACGGGTTCAGTGACAAAAATTACTGCGAAAGAGCTTTGTGTGACATAGATCAGTACAAAACCTATTAATAATCAACATCGTGTGATAGCTCATGTGGTCATAAAACAGCGACGAGAAGCCTAGGTTAGACTTGATTGTTGTAAAGCTCGTAACTTTGTTATGCTTAGAAAAATAAAACAGTGATTTCGGCTAATTCTAAGAAATTAACTGGGTTGTCTTGTCTGAAATGCCACACAGAATTAGCGGGTTCATATTTGAAAGGTATTAGAGTTCCATGGAGCAGTTGTGCTAGGTCGTATCGCACGCTTCCGAAGTTACAGAGGTTGGCAATATTAGATATTGCGTTATAAAAGAGTTCCAATTTGTTCACGTCGATTTCACTGCAACTTTTCCAAATGTAACACAATCGTCAGTGAAAAAATGTACGAAAATACTGTAGCCGTACCGTCGTTAGGAAAAATGAAAAAGTAGAGGTCTCCGACCTGAACCTTCGGTTACGCCCGAATGAACATCACTGAAAGAAGAAATATAACCATTAGGTGTAGCACTTTGAATGCGATTGTTTAGAAGACTTTCAGTGAAAACGACGAAGTTAGTATCGCGGCTTAGTTTACACAACAGATACTTGTGACAAACCGTGTCAACCGCCTTAGAGAAACCTAAGAATATACAAAAGGACAGATTCGCAGGCTAGCTGGTATGGGATTATTTGCACAGTTGGAGAAAAAATACCACGGTAGGCAAAACCAGCAGGCGGTAGAAGGTGCAGCGATAAGGAACACAAATTCTGTTAGCGGCCCGTCAGTCTCCTTTTCAGAGAAAGAAACGTATTTTTCGTGTTAGCCACCTGTGTCAGCTGAACTTGCTGGGTTGGTTGGTTTCTATGCCTTCCTTTTCCTTCCTTCTGTGCGAGGACGTGTACATATCATCTCGTGCAATCAATACTACATTGTTAGTTCAGCGCTGTGTCCCATCTTGTTCTTTCGCCGTCAATCTGTTTTGCGGGCAACTCTGTATATGACTAAGAAAATACAATCGCCACATGCGGAGCGATTCAATATTCGATGTAATCAGAGAACGAAAAAATTGGTGGACGCTTAAGCTTCGCCTTCAAAAGTGGAACGCGATAGAGTTATCGCACTCCGTTTGCACCGCCCACTCATTCTCTCGGCATGCTCTTGAGTCGCACAAAGACGAAACGTGTGCCTGAGCAAACGGAACGAACCAAAGAACTCGGTGTCTCGGAGAGAGAAACGATCTACTCGAGCCAAACGTCGTGATCGGCACGGACAGCCGGGCCGCGACGCTCCATGAAGGCGCACGCAATCGTGGGGCTGACGCCTCGATGGGATCATCCTCTTTCACACTTGGGAGCACCACGCAGACGCATGACTCCTCGCCAGCAGCACGGTACATATTGCAGGGGACGCTTTCCTACCAGACGCGCTACAGCGTAGCGGTGTCCAGCATCGATGCGGTGTCCAGCATCGATGTCAGAGGTGTCCAGCATCGGATGCTGCACCTGGCAATAGCGCTGTGAGCGGAGAGGAGCGGCGTCGCGGGGCAGAGTGGCGCGCCACCTGTCGGGGCAGTGCCGTACATTGCGAGGAGGGGGTCTTCTGTGTTTGCCGCAAGATGGCTCTGCGTGCGCGTCAAGCGCCGAACAAATGTAGCGGAAACGTAGAGTGCTACGTCTTTAACTGCGACTTCTGTAATTTACATGCTCATAATTACCGATATACACCGCAGTATAACATTCTACGGCGCGTTTCTAAGGCAACACCGCATTCGCTTGAGCCGCTTTTGTCCCGCTTTGAAGCATTGAACGCATGCCTGAGTTCTCCGTAAACCCGATTCCCACCCGCCCAACTTGCGAGTTTTTATTTATGAATTGCCTTCCCCCATTTTCCGCTCACGGCCGACGTCTCCGACGCCGACGACACCGGCTTTTCTGCGACATGAGCTCCTTAACGCTATCGAGTTAAAAGGCAGTTGCGTTTCCCAATAAAACGTTTTTGAAAAGCCACTTTCCGCTGACGTGAAGAATCAATTAGTCTCAAGAAAATTATCAAGGCTAAACAAAATTTTTGTTCGGGTAGTTAGAATACGAGCCAGGCATGGAAATTGGAAACGGGGTAGTATTTATTAAGCGAAATTTAATTACCTGTCTTACAAAGGCGGCATATCTTCACGAGCAGTCATTCGTTAGGCAATATGGATGTATCCAGGGTTTGCCGAGAAAGCTTTGTAAGTTTATTTGAACTAACAAACACTGGTACTTTTAAGGAATCGTAGTTTTGTAATCTTTATTTTTTTATTTGCTAAAAATTCGGAAGCTACACGTACAATGCGCACTGTTAACGCTTGCTTTCAACAAGTTTTAATGAGCCTTTGTTGTCATTTCAGCACACGGGCTACCGGAAGCGGTAGTAACAAAACGAAGATTCGTCCTCTTAATTGCAAAAGATTTTTTAGACGTTACCTCAAGCAAGCGCATTCTATAAACGTCAATAAAAAGAGCATGCAGTGTCTAGCATACGGTCGTTGTCACTGTCCCGTCGGGAACTTCAATGCCTGCTTAATACGTGTGATGTGCCTATTGAGGTGCCTTCCGTAAAAAAGTCAGGTGTTATTGGGAAGTTGTTTGCATCGTCACAGAGTAAGTAATTTGCATAGGTCGATGATAAAACAGGTGCGACAGAACGAGCGGAACTTGCTGGAATCTACAAACATTGAAGTTTTGCTTAAACGTATAAAGGGTGCAGAAATCGGTGTCACATTCTGTGTTATT
This sequence comes from Dermacentor andersoni, assembly GCF_023375885.2. NCBI lineage: Eukaryota > Metazoa > Arthropoda > Arachnida > Ixodida > Ixodidae > Dermacentor > Dermacentor andersoni. The sequence goes on along the minus strand of NC_092821.1, from coordinate 115,749,214 downwards.
ACAATGTCGTTGCAAGGTCATAACGAATCCCCTCGCTCGAACCACAGCGACCACGCTACAAGCTGTCCAAACGCAGCCCCTTTGCATCTGGACAACCACGTGCTGTGCCCGTGCGCTGCTCAATGTGAAGGACGTGGCGTTCACCTGAAACGGGTAGTCGACGTTGGCATAAAGTAGGCATGCGCTCGATTGCGTCCTAACGGTTAGAGCATCGCGCTGCTGCGCTGTGAGACAGGCGTGGGTTCCCACCATCGGGCATCTGTTTACATTTTACATCAATGCTGTACATGGTTAGGGTTCCATGTACCTTTTGTGCCCACGCATCACCAATAAAAAAGGTAAGCGTGGGAGGAACCCTGGAGATGCTGCAATACCGGGCCTACCCACGGTGGAGGTGAAGCAGGCTTCAGCATTCCTCCTTTTATGATGATAATAATAAATAGGAATACATAAAACCAAGATGCAGTGATTCAAGTCTATGGGCTTTTCTGGAATAGTTTGTCAACAGCAGCTATTCTCACAAGCAGGAGGCGTTGCCTCATGCGCAAAGAACAAAATTTATCTACAATCACACACGGTGGACTCGCTAGAGGACAATGCCACCGACTGTGAGGATGTCGGTACCGTACAAACGGAAGACAGCATTGTGATACCCACTGTGTATATATCACCAGGCCCATCTAACTGTGATATCGAGAAGTTCATGACCACGCACTATGCATAGTATAGTTGTGATAACGCTACTCCTGTGATCATCGTGACAGACTGGCAGAGTTTCACCTAAGTCTCACGCCAATCCAACTTAACCAACTACTCAGCAGCGGTGCTGTACAGATTTAACGTTGACCAAGGTTCTAAGATTCGAACCAAACCATTCTGGGCATATCAAAGTAGTCACAAATCTATCGTTACTACCGCTACCAAATGATGAAAATAAATACAGGTACCCTTGTCTAATAACTGTGTGACGGACTACAGCTCCCTGGTCATCCACCTTCACAGAGTAACATGGCTCCTCAATTTTTATTCTTTAAGCATCAACTAATCAGCTGGACAAAAGCAGCGCCCAGCTGCAACGGTGATTATAATACTGGAGGCTCTGCAAAGAAAGTTTCGCATTAAAAACCCACTTTTTTCTTGCCCAGCGATAGAAACGTGACACTCGGAGCGAGTGGCTGCCGGTACTTCTTGCCGTGGCGGTGTTCACTGGAGTCACAAAGATCATGCATTGTTGAATCGCTTGAAAGCGAGGTTATTTGCCATGCATCGTACAGCATTTCGCCCCCTAGCTATCATCCAGTGTTCCTTCATCAGTGGTGCAAAAGTGCCAGATCGCCATTCCGTCCTCCTATCGCGTTTCAATCGCTGAGCTCAGTTCATACATCAAGAGTCGTTGGAGCAAGCACAGTGAACGGCCAAGACCTACGAGAAGTCTTCCGTATTCGGAACCGCAATACATGCACCACACTTGTTCGTGAGGAAACACGTGTAATTTAATAACTTGTAAGCAAAAAATTTTCTTTGTTTCGTAATTCGTCGATCCCTGTTCATTCTTGCTTCGAAACACTCACTGTAATTTGAAAATTTCTGTGAGTAACCAATTACACGTAGCTCGCTGCGGCATTTACGAGACAGGTTGTAACAGGTGACGGCGCTTTGAACAAGTGAATTTGAAGGGGACTACATGTGTTATAGTTCTTTGTTGGATAGACACGTAAATAATTTCACCGCGACATGCTCAACCATTACAACAGCCCCAACCCAGCAGGCCCAACCCAACAGCCCCAACCAAAAAAATTTTGAGGTTTGTTCATGTCTAAAGCGAAATAATTTTGCATGGCAAAACAAGATATTCCGTCGACACCCGCGAAACATGCCCAAAGGACGCTGGCGAAAATCATTGAGTATTTGTTCCAAGATTGCAAGCACGCACAAGTAGAATATAAGCAACGTCTACCTCACTTTATCCTCCTATTAGTGTGAAGTGGCTTTGTACTGTAAATACGGCAACACGACGTACTATGCACACGGTTCATGATTTATGCAATGAATATTACAAAAGATGCGCAAGATTGTGAGTAAACTTCGCCAGATTAACCAAGTCAAAGGTCCCTATTTGGCTGTGTCGTCCACGAAACTTCTCCAATAATGATGAAAGCAGAAAAATCCTGTTAAGAATAAGAAAGATCAGTGGTCAACTTATCTGCATCTCTACAAAAGAAATGCGCGCAAACACGTTCTAAAAAGACCTGTGGGGGAAGAGCCCAGCCCCATGTTTTATTTGCGCCAAATTCAACCCGCATCTTTTCATATGGATTGACGTATAGAAGGATGCCCGTGAGAATTAGTTGTCGGACATGGTCAACAAACTGGATTTATTCGGTGTGAATGGAGGCACTCCGATATTATCTAGTCCTCCGGAGTCCATAAGCGAAATATCTACTGGTTGTTTTAGCGAACACTTTCAAAAAATTGTAAAGATTCCCTGTGGGAGATGGTACAATTCCAGTTGATGAGCTGGCCTACTCGAAGAGGCGGACATTACTTGCACAAAAAATTGAAATTCACATGCGACTAAATAACAAACATTCACAAATTAAATTTGTGGCTAATTACATTATGACCCATATTGCACTTTCTAAATTCTACTCGTAGGGTACCCAAGGCGAAACCACTTGGAACGAACTTGGAACGTGGAGTACTCAAGTTTGGAGACGACGATTCCCGGACTTTGTGGCGAAATGCTTCAGCGTTATGGTTACTTTCTTAATCGAACGTCGTTTTATTCACTGAGTTACAAAAGTAGCTGGAGTAACTGTCATTCTCTCACAAACTCAACCTCTTTAAGTTAGCACGGTAGGTGGCTACCGAGATTATTGTTCTTGCTTGTAGTCATGCTCGCGCTCACTAGAAGCCCACTTCAGTGGTTACCGATTACCCATGGGCGAAAGACGCCGTCAGGTGCGCGGCTTACTATAAGGAAAGCATGCCCCCAGCAAAATGACGCCTTCTGTTATGTGATTCCTTACTTCAACAGCGTTCCGTACGCATTAGACTGCGAAACTGAATAAATTCAAACAGAAGAAGCGCAAGCTGAGCACGTTCCGCGTAGGCTCGGAATCGTGGGCTGGTAAAAAACATTTTATGCGTCCCCTCGCCTCACGTCTTATTGAACATACCGTGGTTTTGGCAGCGCTTGTGATTTTCAAAGCTCTTACGCATAGCCGAAAGTGACAAAATCACATGCAGTTATCGCGACGACTGGCTTTTCCGATTGACATCGAGAGATACAGCGCTCTTGCCTCATCCGTTGTCAATCGCGTCGGCTGAACATCGCAACGACTTATGGCAATAGCATCTCATGTAGGCACAATTCTCACGTAAGCTAGAATTCACTTCCCGTGGAGGATTTGTTATATCGAACGAATGACGAAGGACTGGCCTGTTTTGACGAAGGACTGGCTAGATGGCTGACGCACGCTATACCTTGCATGGCTTTCGTTCCCGCTCGCCGGTCGGATTACCTTTCTCTGGTGCTGTGCCGTTTGGCGATATTGTGCGCGCGCGTTTTGAGGCAACTGCGAGGGAAAATGTAGAGCGCGGGCTCCGCTTTTCTTTGCATTGTGGCTGCGTGTTCTCTTAGAAGCAAAATAGTGTGGGCTTTGCTCAGCGTGCCTCAGTGATACATCGCCATGTTTAGGGCCAGCCTCACACAGTTGAAGCAGGAGCATATGCTATGTTTTCTTTCTCTATTGCCGCAAGAGTTGAACGGGCATTCTACTCTCTCTCAGAAGGGCAGAGTGAAAAGAAGATTTCACCTTCTTGCTGATGGAGGGAACAATGCATTTCACTCCACTGGACATTTTGCTAGAGTAAAACAATGGTTTGAAGAGTAACTCGGCCCCTTTACTCCTGCGATACTCTCCATAGTTATTAGAGTGAATGCCTCTGACGGATCTGCCACTATCTACCTTTTTCTAGCTTTTTTCTTCCACCAATATTCTAAACGTGTCTCGAGTGTGAAGCGCGGTGACCGTTTGATGCTTCCATTCGCTTTAAATCCCAGCGATTCTGGAAGTTGTACGTTACCTACGAATCTATTAGTTGAACACTTTCGCATTCAATTAGGATCTGCGGAGTGCTTCCGAGATTTTCGCTGCAGCAGACAAATTCCTCATCTTGTCCCAAATATTTGCTCCAGTATGTTTTTGTCCTTAGGCAACCAACCCGAGCCTCAAATACAAAGGCACTGCGCTTCGTATTCTCCTAGACGTATTCGCTTCTAATTTCCTTCTTGCAATTCTCGTCAGTTTCCATGGTCTTTTTTTGGTGCCATTCTTTCCATCAAATTTACGGTCTATGTTTGTTTTACTTCCTTTTTGATGATTCCTAGTTGCTTTTTCGAATTTTCATTGGCCCGGTATTTGGCTGCCATCTTTCTTGATTTCTTTCATTCTGTTTTCATGCATTTGAAGTACAGATATGTGTGCATTGTGCCATCCATTTCTTTTCATACATGTTACGGAGTTTTCCCTGAAAACAAATTTTTCTCTACACGTCTCTTACTTCAAGAGAGGCTCTTCACGCGTAATGCTGCACTGTCTCATTTGTGGTTTTACCGTGCGCTCGCCTATGATCTCTGGTTAAGTTCCAACTCCTTCAAGATTACAGACTTTAGGTACAGCATTGCATTTTCCAATGTTAGTGCTACAACTGTTACCGCCTTCCAGCTTCCATGCACCACATTATAGATATTGAGGCCCAAATTGATTTATGTATCATTATTACTCCGTTACATAACCCGTTCATTTTCAATTTATCTTGATGGATGTTACAGCAAGTGTTTCCTTCGTCTATGGATACACCGGGGTATATATGTTGTTTGGCTATAGGCATGACTGGGTGTTGAATTCGTACCACGTAATTATTCGTTTCTTCCTTAAAGGTAATAATTCCCGATTTATATGTGCCAATCCTGAAGCCTAGTTTTGTCACGGCATTGCCACACATTTTAGCAAGTCGCTGCAAATATTTAGCATACTTTGCTACTGTCACTACGCAGTCTGCATGCAACAGCCTAGGGACTTTCTGTGGCAGAAGTGGTCCATTACAAATGTAAGACAAATCTAATAATTTTAATGTTTTCGTGTCAGCTTTCTATGTTCTTAACATAAGCCATAAACAATGCAGCCAGAGGTTCTCATTGCTTGAGTCCTCGGCCAATTTCCACCGCTTCGTTGCATTTCCTACTTTCCCAGACAAATTTTTCTTGGTTGTCCCTCTATATCACCTTCAGCAGGCCACCGAAATTGTCATCTGTGCAGTTTTGTTTAGGAATGTCCCATAGCAATTCCCTGACTATGACGCCGTAAGCTCCCTAATGTATTTCGAGCTATTGAAATATCTATGCACTGGGTTAGGACAAAGATATTATAAGGCTCTGTTTGGTTTGAACCCTTTCTGTCGTTCCCAAACAGTATCACTTTTCTCCACCCACTTCGACAACTCTGAATTCGTGGCTTACGTTCTCACTCTATGTACGAGGGACATTCTGAATGCCAGCTTCGTCACTTATGCTCATATGGAAGCTTTATGCCACCAAATCAAATACACCACGACATGATCAACTATACATCTTGGGCTATTTTTCCACATAGTCGCCACCGACATTGAGACATTTGTCATAGCGTGCAATCCGTTTGAAGAAACCACTCTGGTAAAACTCAGTGCCCTGCGATGCAAGGAATGATAACACAGCCCGCTCCACCTCAGCATTGTTTTGGAAGTGCCTTTCCGAAAGTGCGGCTTTCCAGGCAGGGAACAGGTGCCCTTTCACAGCGGGTAACAGAACGCACGTCCATTCATGAACACTTTGTCAACACAGGCCTGTCCGCCATCATGATTTGTACTCAATCAACCTCGGGTACGTAGATCTGCTGCTGCCCTCTCATCCTCGGCTCTCTGCGCATGCGTCATTCTTCCTCCGCTGACGCTCCTTCCGTCGTTGTACCAGCAACTAGCGAGGATTCTTAGGTGATTGTTTGTATCGCGTGCTGTACCATCTTTTCTCTAAAAAAAAAAAAAAAAAACTACGAAGCTTACTTCCTAAACGTCCCTCGTATCACCAACGTTACTATAGCTGGTCTGTACGAACTCGTGTTATCTTTATTACCTTTGATTTTTTTTATATTAAGCTTTTCTTGCTTTGACGCCATGGAAACGGAATTTTCTTCGTTTTATTCACTTGCTTCATGGCATTAGACAGCGGTGCTCGTTGGATCCAGCTGCTTGATGAAAGGTATTAGATTTCATCGCGTCCTGTGACCTTGGTATTAGCAATGTTTCCTGTTTTTTTTTCTTCATTAGTTTCCCGGTTCGTCACAGCAGCACTGCGGTACGTCTTCTCACCGCAAACGCGTCACACGGAGACAACCGCTTTGGCCACTCTCCCAAAATAGTGAAAGTGCATTCTACCTTGGCAAGCCTTAGCGCGCGTCCTCGGCGCCTCCAGGCACGGGATCCCAGCCGCTATAGCGTTAGGAATGAACGCGCAATATAAGTTTCCTTACGTTTCTCAAGCTGTCAATTGAAAACTGCAGGGTCAGCATTAAAGAACAGTGCTTCATCAGCCGTAAGGATGAAGTGTGGCTCAGAACAAAATTGCTAAAAACTGCGAAGTATTGCTTGCTTCCCGCTTTATTTGTTGCGTCGCATTTATCCTTGAGATTGCAGTGTTCGTTGGCACCACGTTATCAATATTGCTCGTGAAGAATATCTCAAACATTAAAGAAAAACTTGAAGGAGCAATGCCCCGTTTTCTTTAGAGGCCACTGTCGCAAATTTGTTGGCTTTGGTACTGACGTGTGGAATAGAGCCTAAGCTAAGCGATAGCATATCATCATCATCATCATCATCATCATCATCATCATCATCACCATTTTCAGCCTGGTTACGCCCACTGCAGGGCAAATGCCTCTCCCATACTTCGCCATCTAGCCCGGTCATGTACTAATTGTGGCCATGTTGTTCCTGCAAGCTTCTTAATCTCATCCGCCCACCTAACTTTCTGTCATCCCTGCTACGCTTCCCTTCCCTTGGAATACAGTCTGTAACCCTTAATGACGATCGGTTATCTTCCCTCCTCATTACATGTCCTGCCCATGCCCACTTCTTTTTCTTGATTTCAACTAAGATGACATTAACTCGAGTTTGTTCCTTCATCCAATCTGCTCTTCTCTTATCCCTTAACGTGACACCTATCATTCTTCCTTCCATGGCTCGTTGCGTCGTCCCCAATTTAAGTAGCACGCTTTTAGTAAGCCTCCAGGTTTCTGCCCCGTTCTTGAGTACTGGTAAGACACAGCTGTTATACACTTTTCTCTGCCCCACCACTGCCACTCTGAAAACCTGCTTTTACTCTTGAATAAAACCAGTCGACTCTCCATTCTCAATCTGTCAGAATATGTGTTACTTGTCTTCGCTAAACCGAGGTCCCAGCAGACATCGAAAATTTCTCATTTGATACGAAAATAAAGTTCGGCAGGGATTTTCCGTAATAACGCTGTTTGTCTTTATCAATATGATTCTTTATTTGAGAATAGCAGAACGATATTTGGTCTGAAAATGACTCTTTTCTGTTTTTAACCTTTCCAATATTCATTTTAGCTATAGCGTCTCCCGAGAAATGCAGGGGTTTTCTTGGCCCCTCTTTAATTCTGTATGGAACAAAACCCTCTATGCATTTACTTATGACGCTGTGAAAATGGTGCGAAAATTTGCGTACGTCATCTTCACTGTTCAAGAAAGCTAAAAATTATGACAGTACGTCGATGATAGATGAATCATCGGCTCGAGAGAAGCCGCGGAATGTAGACACATTGCCTTTTTCAGTTAGAGAAACGTTACTTAGGATAAGTAACACTGCCTGGTGGTTGGATATGTCAGGAATAATTTAACATTTGTTATTGGGCAGTAGTGGTTTTACTAAGGACAAATAGGTCAAGATATGACTTATAGATGCGAGGTATATATATGAGGTCAAGATACGAGGTATATAGTATCCTGGTAAGGTTCTCTACAACTTGTAGTAAATAAAAAAAGTATACAATATCCAATATAACTTCTGCATATTTATTGTTAGGATCTTTCAGCGAAAGAGTAGACCAGTCCATATTTGGGGTATCAAAATTGCCTGCTAGGTCAACACGATCATCGGCGCAGGTAGTTAGTCAGACCTTCTAGTACACTAAGAGAAAAACCAGGCGGTCTATACATGGGTCCGATAACATACCTTAACTTCTGATGATAGGATTTAAAAAACACACATTGAATATTAGGTGCTTCCGGCATGCTGAATATGTGGACAGAGTCCATGAAAATTAAGCATACTTCTCCACCTTGTTCTTCGCGAACTTTTGTGTACGCGCTATATTGAAACGGGACGAATTCACTGTCATAAATTGCGGGCTTGAACCAGATTTCTGTCGGTATAAATATCTGGACTGTAATTAAACAACAGAGCCTTGAAATCGCTCACCTTATTGACTATACCTCTACGAATTACGTTTAGTATTTTTCATGGAGGATCGATCAATAGAAAACAATGTGTCATCATATACCGTTGTGTACAATACGCAATAATTCGCAGACAATTTCATGTGGGTTAGCATGCCATCACAAATGTTGTTAATAAAAACAAGAGAATCGGGCCCGAAAGAAGCCATTGTGGCACACCAGACTGGACAGCAAGATTATCCCAACACCTATTCAAAACATTTCTTCGGTTTAGTTAAGAATACAACGTTAGAGCAGATAAATTAATGTAGGCTCTCACGCCTTCATGTTACCGCTAATCTCATATGGTCAGGCTATACCGACATTACTAACAATGCGAATCGATCTTTTGTTTATTTGCTCCGCTACGGTGAGAATGCACCATCCTCTGTCTATCAAATTGTTCCTATAAAAATTATAATATAATCAAAATGAAGTATGGATGCGCTGTACAACATTGCATGAACCATGCTTCCTAATTAGTACTTCTGGAAACCTTTGCAATCGTTCTATATGTCCAATCTATGCTCGAATTGCTACTATAACCTCAAACAAAGCTTGCCATGAATTTCGGCTTCTTAACTGACATGTCCATCGCTACATATACCACAACGTGTTGACCATTTCTATAGACAGTAAATATAGCCACAATAAATTTTTACGCGCCTTAACTCCAACCATTCTTGAATGAAATCACCTTCACACAGCAGTCCGAAACAATACTAATAATTCCAAGTTTCATGCATCTTTTAACAAGCAAATGCTGTGTAGCCTGAATTTCTAATTACTGATTCCATTACTTGTTAATTTTCTGCAATATAAGGTGATACTGTATTACTGTGAAGATGCCTTCCTTGTGCGCACCCATATTTTCTGCGATTTACCGTGGCTGAGATCGTGTGTTTAGAAAGTTACTTTTTACTCGTTGGATAAATTTTTCATCCTGCTGAACACATTCCCCTCCGTGATGCCTTCCAGCATAGATTCGCAAGTAAATGGATAAATAAATAATTATAATTAACTAAATGAAGCATGCAAGGCATTTCTAAGACGAGGGGAAGCAACCTCCGAAGATGTGCACAATATGTGAGTATCTTTAAAGCTGCATAGTTAAACAAGAGGCGGTTAATCTCAAAGTATTTCCCTCCGTATTCATAATTCAGTTTGTTTGTTCTGTAAAAGAAAAGGTACATTTGTGAAAAACAATATAATACAAATGTCTAAGCACAATTTTATAAATGTTTCGCTCTAGAAACGCACCAGATATTATTGATTTTATATAGATACTTCAAACACCGGCCTGTTGTTGGACACCTTTGATTTCAATCATTGCACACCTGATTTTAAAGTATCGCATTATGTCATGCGGCACGCGTGAGATGATCAATTCTTGCAAAACACGTTTGCTTATTATATCTGGTTACATGAATTTCTGTGCAAGAGAAAGGCGGAAATTCTAACCGAAATATGCTTTTCTTAAAAGGTGCATTTCTTCGAAGTACGCAGGGTAAGCTATGCTACGTTTTCAGATAAACGGCATCCCTGTACATTTAAGACGCGTTGTGGGACGTGTACTTAAAATATTTTATTGCTGATAATTGTAAAAAAAATTAAAACATTATAACTATTCGTTTCTTGGTCACATTCCTGGGGCTAGAAATATTTCTTGAATTTAATCAGAAAGCTCGCCTTTCCTCAAGCAAAAAGGAAACGTATATTATACAAGCCGCTTCTGGAAACTTCCGTTCTGTCTTACAACAGCGTTGGAAACATAAATCGCATTCATGCCGCCACCATAATGGTCGAGACAGCCTGAACATTAATCTCGTCCTGTACTGAGCATAACTAAACGCCCGCACCACTGCGGGAGCTACTGTAGGCGTCGAAAAGCAGCAAGCGAAATTCGCGAAGCCGTTCTCTTCAAACATCATATCCCGTTTAGCATTGGGGTCTCGCTGTAGCCACCAACGATTGTCAATAGTTCACTGCACGGAAGACGTCAGCTAATTTCCTACCTCAATCACATATAGCCCGCCTTGTGTATCGTGTGCCCCCATACTCTGCTACCCCATGCTCTGGCTTGCGACGTGCTGCACTGTTCTAGCAGTGGCGAGCGTAGCTTGGAGGAGGCCGGAAATGACGTCAGCTTCCGGAAGCGATTACTACCTCTAGAATGTTCCATGCTTCTACTTATTCGCGTTGCTCTCGAGCAGTTGGCAATATTCGCCTTCCAACCGCGAGGGCCTAATTTGCTGCAAGAACGTCCGATTGAGGTTCTCGTCCTTCGTCTGATTTTCCTTTGCTCGCTCTGTCGACTTGGGTGTAAATTCCAACTGCAAAACAAGTATTATTCTCCGCGGAAAGTGCAGGGCTTTAGTTGAGAAATTTCAGAACAGGAGCTTCGGACAGACGGGCGAGAATGGCTTCTTTCACTACGCCGCTAATCACGGACCTCAACGTGCACGCACTGATATTAGAAGCGAGAAGGGCGAACGGGGTTCACGTCTATCTAGACGTAAGTACTGTTTTGCCGCAAAATGGCATCCCGCAGTTTTCGATATACTTGCGGAAGACGTATGGAAACGTTGGGTCTGCCAGTCTTCAGATAGCCGAACACACTTGTCTGTTTATAGAAACGAGTGTGATGACATCTGTTTGGACAAAATTTTTCGCGCCCATCTTTCCAGCAGATAGCAACACCTCCACCTTGCACCTGTATGAAATCTACTAGTTCTTTTATTTGAATGAATCAAACCTACCACATCTTTCTCTGTCTGAAATAATTGACAGAACGTTGTTTGCCTTTTAAATTTGTGTAATGCTACAATTTCGTTGCTTAATTGGATTTAAGAAATGAAACACGGCCAAAGCGGCATAAAAACACACAAACACTCAATGAGCATTCTTTTCACACCGATTGCTTTAAGAATTCATTCTTTCCTTTAGCGATAAGAGAGTGGAATAAACTAAGTGAATCCATTAGTAACAGCTTCTCATTAGATAGATACATTTGCTAATTCAGTGGAAGAACGCCTCCTTGCCTTACAGCTCTGACTTACATAGTCAGGTTTGTTACCGATCTTCATAGCCTAACACTTTAATCTATGAGTGTTCCTTTTGTATGATGCATCATACGCATGACTGCATCCTGTTTGTCATGTTCATTAGGTATTGTATATCACACGTGCTTTCAGGTGTTTTTTTTTCTTCTTTCTTGCTTGGTTTCTTGTTTTCTCAGATTCTTCCTTGTTATAGTATATTGTACCCAAATATTGCATTTGTGATGAACTACTTAAATCTTTTGTTTAGTGAAACCAAAACCTTTGCAATAACACACTTATGATTACATAATCTATTTATATTCTTTGTTCGCAAATACTACCATATCTACTTGCCCTTCCTGTTATGATCCCATGAGGGATTGACCCCCAGTATGTTAAAATAAAAAAATAAATAAAATTTTGGCGTGATGTGTCGAGCCGGCAGAGCGGTTGGCTGCTATTCAGTATCGAAAGCCCGGTTTCACTAGGTCGATTTTTCATTCAATGAAGAATATGTTGAGAAAAGCATGTGAGTGAATCAAGTCATGTTAATTTTGAAAGAAAAATTATGAGAGCACAGTCGTTGTGAAGGTTCTCGTCCTAAAGTGAGCTACAAACTTCACTGCTCTTCTAGAAAGAGTTTGCCGCATTGTTTAAAAATACCTGCCGAACAGCGGAGCTTAACATCCGTAAAATATCAACGGATATGAAATAGGGTGGAGGGAATAGCACGCATCTCATCAATGTTTGCCCCGAGAAATATCGGGTGAGAGATCCTCGAAGGCTACGTTTGCACATTATTAACGATGGTTTACATTTAGAATGAGAAGCCACACGTAATTATCACATCAATTATTTTTTCAGCCACTTCGCTGCTTTCTATTTCACTTTTTCGAGGAACTTGGCAGCAACTTTAATGAATCTAGCACACCTCATGCATATGAGAGAGCGGTCCGGCTGCTGAGAGCGCCTTAAGGAGGGATAACAGTTTTTCAAGACGTTTGCCTGCGCCGCACGACTAATAACGCATCCAAATACAGTTTAAGTAGGCCGTAGGGCACTTGCCATTCTCGTATCTGGCCGTCGATCCTCCCGGCCGTCGGTAACCTCCTACTCATGACATTGGTGAAAAGCCAGCATTTCTTGGTAGGCATAATGACCCCTGACAAAATTTGTTTCACCGCTGACGCTCAGTTCGGCACGGTCTCTCTAGTGCGATCTCATTGACCGAAGCAGACAGACATCGTGCTTTTTATTCAAAATAAAACTGACAGAACTATTAAAGAAAGTTGGGTATCGAGCAACTGCTAAGATAATAATAGCATCGCTGCTGAGTATGAAAGTGTTTGTCCCAGCAAAAAAAGAAATTATTTTAGTGGCACCACTGCGTTTTATCAAGTTTCCAGCTGTTTAACATATGTTGTACAAAGTTGCTCCTTCAGGGACGTCTGTATTTCTCTTTTAACGCAAGGAACCTTCATCAGAAATAGGAGATACTGCTTTGAAGTATAACCCCGCGCGACAAACATCTCGGTGAACGTCCCCTTGTGCAAAGGCATTTGGAATTCTCGTGTGTCAGATGTATTATAGAACGAATTGAACAGTTCAGTCATAAGGAAATTTCGTTGCAGTGCGCCTTTACATGCATTAATGAATAGGCCAACCTTCTGAGGATGCAGGAAAGTGCAACGTATACTTCTTTTGTAATATACCAGGTGTGCTCCAAAAATAAGAAGGGCGAGAAATATGCTGACTGACGCCAATGACATGTACAAGGCAGTTTAATTTCAACGCATCTCTTCGCGTGACCAACGAGCGCGTCACGCCACCGAATAAAGGTCATTATCACCGCTCGCCGGTAGTGCCACATGAGCCATGGCGTTTAGAACGAGCGCAGCTCCCAGTTTACAAGTACGTGACCCAAGCTTCTTGCAGATGATGCGACTTCACGAATCAAGATGCACGAATCTTTGAGTAACAGAAGTTGAAGAGTGTATAATATTTCTCATCCCCCCCTCCGTATTAAGAATAGCTGTAATCAACCTACCGTTTACAAGTACATGGAAGTGTACCAATGAAACTTTGGGCCGCTCTCCCCGTTTCGTGCATTTTTAGAGACCACAAGCGAGTGGCGTACTCTTGCTCTTTCCGTCACCGTCGATATGTTTTAAGATGCCTTTGTAATTGGCAACAGTTCATTGTGCTGTCCATATCCATCTAGGTATTTGCGACAGAGGAAGGTGGACTTCTGCTCAACTTACTCTGGGGTGACTCGGCTCATTGCGCTGCAGTCAACCATTCGAGGGACTCTCGAAGGACAGCGAAGAGGCGAAGGCCTCCAACCCAGTCGAAACACCCTCATTTGATCAACAGATGACATAGGCATTCTGAAGGATGGCGAGGCTGTTCAGTCGTCCCTCCTCGTTATAGTATTTCTTGATATATTCTCCTTTCCTGAGTTTGTAGCGGATGAAGAAGCGGGAAAAGTCACTCGTGGCAGGGAGGGGGTCCAGCAATCCTTCTCTAACATCTTACCATGTGTGGTTACTGACAAATATATCCGAAACATACCAGAGGAACGCATCCCTCTCAATGTAATAATTTAACTGGTTTAACTTGTCATGCTCGATCCAAGGCAAAGCAAATGCCTTCTCTTGAATGAGACGAAGCTACTTCTCAAAGGGGACGTCATCCGATGAGCTAGGGCTTGGCCTGAAGTAATCCTGTCCACATGTGTAATGCGAACGGGAGGTGGCAGGCGTAGGCAAATGTGGCCACCCGAACACTGTTTTTAATCATTGTTTTTTTTTTCACTTCATTTTAACCACATAAGTACATGACTGGTGTACTATATAATACGAGTATATCGGTTTGCTCCCAGTGTCGCCTTGTAGTATAGGTCTTTTAAGACCACCTAGGTCTCGTCAACCATTATGTCCGTATTCACTAGCTCATTTTCTCGCTTACATGGTGGTGGTCAGGGTACTGTGGCCCAGCATGGCCCCACTAAGAGCCATCTTTGCGAGAGGTCTTAGATATGCCTTCTATCATGTGACACATGCCGGTATGGAATGGAGCGCAACACTATGAAATTGGGTGTGCAGTTCTTCCAAGGAACGCACCTTCAGGATTATCATAGATGGTTAGACGTCACACACTTACCCGCTTCCTCTAAAGGCCTACCGAAAGGATCAGTCATCTCCCCCACGTTGTTCACCCTAGCCCTGTGCACAATACACAAGGCCCTACAACAAGTTGCAGACATCAAATATTCATTTTATGCCGATTATTTCATGATATAGATAGAAAGAGGATCCTCAGGTCTCTTACAAGACCCCCTACAACAAGCTTTCAACAACGTCCAGGCTGCGGCGATGCACATTAGACTACGATATGCTCCGGAAATATCAGAGCTATTTCTATTACACAGCTCCAGGTGGATACCTTCATGCATCACAATTATGTGTGAGAACACACTCATACCACAGACCAAATGCTTAAGGAAACTAGGGTTCCATGTAAAGAAAGGCAGCGGCCCTCCGCTACACTAGAATACTTAGAAAAGAGTAGAAATTTCTTCACATGACGCGAAGGGTATCGAGTAGAAACCATAGCCTAAAAGAAGCAGGCGTGCTGCGCCTTGGTGAGGCGTTACTTATATCCAGACTTCGATACCACTTGACTTATAACAATCTCCGTAAACAAAATACGGCACGCATAAATGCATAATTCGGAACGCTATCAAGCAAGCTTTGGGACTCCCCGTCAGTACTAAAGCACTAGTGCTTGCCGATACCGTCTATATGGCCGATACGGTCTATAACAGTACTGTCGCTCAAATAATTACCATAAACAAACGAAGGCAAGAACGCGGACTTCAATAAACTGCGCAGGATAGACACACGCTTCATATGTGTGGACTTTCAACCGTCGCCGCGCACCCATACCAGCCGCATCATTACTCCCACCGCAATCTAGGTCACTCTTCAAGATCACACCACCCCTATACAAATGCAACTTGTGATCAATAAAGCTAGGCAATTCATACACAACACAGGCCTCACAGCACACATAGAATACACATATACGCACCAAGAATTATGCCTGAAGGGCAAGTCTTTATCGCAATAAAAAAAATTGGAAGAGGCTTAGCTTGGCTAATCCTAGTGGATTGCGAAAGCAATCTTCTGTTCAGGCTGTAGAGCTCCATACTGCTCATCGAACGTGTAGATGCAGTCTCGTCGCCATTTAAAGCATCCATAAGGCTTGCGGTCGAACGATCAGGTGTCGCCAAAGTCGCGTCAGCATTGAGAGCATGCATGATACTTGTAGATGCACCCAGATCAAGAGATGTTGAACGCATTCGCCTGGCTGCACAATATGCACGCCGTTTAGCTAAACGCTGTTCCCGCTCTTCATCCGTTTTTTCCGCACGTCGCCGCTTCTTAGCTGCAGCACATCG
Source organism: Dermacentor andersoni (assembly GCF_023375885.2). NCBI lineage: Eukaryota > Metazoa > Arthropoda > Arachnida > Ixodida > Ixodidae > Dermacentor > Dermacentor andersoni. The sequence continues at coordinate 115,733,158 of NC_092821.1, read as the reverse complement.
TTGCAACTTCACCTTATACACATCATCTGAAATACCGTGGAGGATTCGCTGGGACGACTGCGACGAGCCGAGTTGGGGGGCCGCTTTTCCACAGCTGGCATGACGTCAAGTTGAGCGAGCGCCTCCCCCACGGCAGCGGCGCGTGGAGGATTCGCTGGGACGATCGCGACGAGCCGAGTTGGGGTGCCGCTTTTCCACAGCTCGCATGACGTCACGTACAGCGAGCGCGCCTCGCGGCAGCGGCGCGCAGCTGCAGCATGGAGGATTTGCTGGGACGATCGCGACGAGCCGAGTTGGGGGGGCCGCTTTTCCACAGCTGGCATGACGTCACGTGCAGCGAGCGCGCCTCGCGGCAGCGGTGCGCAGCTGCAGCATGGAGTATTCGCTGGAACGATCGCGACGAGCCGAGTTCGGGCCCCGCTTTTCCCACAGCTGGTATGACGTCACACGTAGGTCACGCTAAAGGTCAGTGGTGAATTCTCCGGCACGACGGCCAAGAGCTGAAACCTCGAGCAGTATTGCTTTCGCCATAAAAAATAAAGCTAGGCGGACACAGAAAGTAGTATTGTAGGGCGCAAAAAGCATGACACCTATTAGTATATAGGCACTGCTGTCTAAGACAAAGACACTGCTATAGCTGTGCTATATAACGCCTTGCTGACAATACACACTGCAATAATTTCAAACACTGATACGACCACAGCAGAACTACATGCAGTAGTAGCAGCGGTACATCTTACACTAACACTTATCACTAAACCCAGCATATTTACTGATTCACTGTTAGCATTTAGAACTCTCATGCATGGAGGCTTACCTAATCATATCACAGAACAGTTACGAGAATGTCTCGATTTACAGTAGAGATTGTCTTGATTCTTGACGATGAGGAGACGTTGGGGAATGAAGGAGCTAATCAGGTTGCGTACGATATGATACTCTATGCCCCAAATATCCTCTGATCTAATCTATTTGTCTCACCAAAGCCTTCAACACAATTGCACACGTTTAGCGATGAGCGCAGGGCACGCCCTAAGCTACACCAATACATTAGAAGGCAAGAGGGCACATTCATCCGACAATCACTGACAAACAGCCTGTTCACGACAGCACGGAAGCACCTCCTCCAAGTTCTAATCACTGAAGACGTTCCTCGTTTTAGCCACTGTGGCGTCTATCCTTCCAAGACATCGCAAATCCTACGACAATGCCAGCCAATGCTACTCCGCTTACCGAAACTCTCATCTCTCCTACTTATCCCTTCCACTTAGTGGCTGGCCGCCCCGACCACCGTTGAAGGCCAATAATTCCTTGCAAACTTTATCCGCCTTACGCTGAAGCATGCTGCAAGGGATTCTCTGAATGAGGCCATCCATTCATTTTTTGTCGCAGAATAAAGTGATTCCTCTCTCTCTCTCTTTCTTAAGCTCCTTGAAGGGTCTAGAGGTGTCATCCCGGAACTCGTGTATCGCGATGTGTAGATCTTGAAAGTCTTTGTTGCGGAGCATCAAGTGAGTTAGCGAAAAATTTACCACGTTATCACAGTGCCCAAAATGGCCGAAACAGTGTCGCAGAGCTTGCGCCAGTTATTCGTGATGAGGGCTTGCGCGTTATTTTGGGTTTCCAGTGTAATGTAGTATATTAATTTGTAAAATTTGCGGTTGTGACGTCGACATTTGCATCACCACTGGAGCCCTCCCCGCGCGTCCCAAAAGTTGATTAGGTGTGAATCTATGTTGCGTGTCTCGGTTATGCTTACCAATGCGTGCGTGTGCACAAAATGTTTGTGCAATATCTCTGGTGAAAAAGTCTAGCGATTGATCATACCTCAGAATGGCGCCGTTGCCTGAATTGCGCCCAATGCTTAAAGCGTAACTTGCGCTTTTTTCTTCGCTCATCAGAGAATGGCAGGGCAGTGGCCACAAGATGTAATGATGGCTACTCAAGAACTCCGCCAAGGGCCCTAGCGCAATGACTCGGCCAGTATGGCGCACGAATTGTGAGGTCCGGGCACGTATCCTGTTACATTGTATCCCGCTTAGTAGGCCAATAGAGTGCATATCGCATGTTACACATGTCTTTCAATATGCGGCTTAGGGTTAATCCCAGATCTGACGTGGTGCTTTGAAATCGCCGGAGACCAAACAGGCCTAAGATGACCAATTTAGTTAAGGAGGAGGTGAAAAAGGTGCTTTCGCGAACAGCGCGCGCTGTATAGACATTCCTATTAAACTATCGCTGTACTTGCCCTGCCTGATGATTTCGAGTATTCCGTGAGGGATGTCGATGCTGCCGATGTGTGTGTGACACCTGAGAATTCTGCAAACCGGGCCACCGTACCACGAGAGGCATCCGAAATGTTGTGCTAGCGGTATAAAGAAGGGGAGCGATATGGTTTCTGCAATAGCATATGATCCACAGGCTCGTTGAACGTAGCAACGTGCTGTTGCAAGGAACCCCGCTTTTGTCAGAATTCCTATTAATTCCGTTACCGGACCAGCTGTGGCGTGTTACACTTCAAAGCAACAGGGCGTGTATTTATATGGGAATGTGAGTGCGATACGTGAGCTGCTTGTGGACGTAATATTGAGCGGCTGGCATACGCTTTTAAATCGGTGGCACTGGCGCAAGGCATTTGTACAGAAAAAGTACCAAAAGACGTGAAATTATTACATGCTTCTGACATAATTGCGTAGTGATTTCTATGCTAGAACTAAATGCTGTTGTGGAGTAGGAAGGTACGCTGTATGCACGATCGGACCTGTGTGCAGGACCTCGATTCGCTGTTTCAGCCTATCGACAGCCGCCTGCATGATGGCGTGCGTAACTGCCACTAGAGCATCCACCTGTTCTTCGCTCCGGGGACCGTTGTGACAGCTGGGTGGTCATGGTTGTTATGGCCTGGGCTTTGCCCTTAAAGGCCTTCTTCAAGGATTACAATGCCGATAGGTAAAGACGGAGATTGGCGGTGAGGGCATCTCGATGCCGCTTAAGAGCAGACTGCGGTCTCGCGCGGGTCTGAGACCTATACGGGAATCTCGAGCGGGTCCTCGAATGCCTTGGCCCGCTAAACGGGGCTCGCGGGATCGTCGGGTTTCGTCAATAAGGGTGGATATGGTCGTGGCAGTGGAGTGTTGGAGTTGGCGCTGCTCGTCCTTGAGGGCCTTTTGCACCCAAGCATTGTTGAACGGCTGTTACTCTCGCCGTTGGCAGTTCTAGTCTGTTGCAGGGTGGGTCCCTTCGCAAGACCTGCAGTAAGGGGTACCTGGTTGTGAACGAGGGGCTTGTCTCTTTCGCACGTCTCGCTAAACACCGCGTATGGTGTGGGGGCAATGGTCAACCCAATGGCTGAGCTTGAGACACGTCTTTCAATACAGCGGGTGGGGACGGTAGGGGTAGCGATGAGCTCTGCCCCATCGAAACGCACATAACGAGGCTCTTGCAGTACTTCAAAGATGACCAACGCAAGATTACACTCCCTTCATCAGTACCAGTAGGGTCTGAGTACCAGGAACCCGAAGTGTGTTATTAGTTTGGTTGACGACGTACGGGCCGCTAGACTTAATCTCGGAGTCAATCGTATTCGGCTAGCGCACTTGAGCACTCTATACTCGCGCACTTTGACCAAGTAAGGGTGCAAAAGATTGTGTCAACGAAGTTAATATTTTGTTGTGATTGTGAGGCCAAGATAAAAAATAATTTTGGACTTTAAGAATTCTGGCTGCTTGGGCTTGCTGGAATTATGTTTAGAAAAAAAGTTTATTTAGCGCGACAGCACAAAGAAAGAATACAAAGGACACAGCACTGGTTAGAAGTTAGCGCTCTGTCCTGAGCAATTTTTATTCTTTTTTACCTACTTACGTTAAGGAGACACTAAAGGGTAATGTTAAGCGAAGTTCAAGTGACAGATTAGTGTTCGAGAATCTCTAAGGCGTCAATATTATCGCGAACAGAGCCTTAATATTTTGACAAATTGACGTAAATGCAGGACATGATTAGAGACTCCGCCAGAAAATTCAGCCACTTGCTCAATGACGAAAACACTCATCAGTTAAATTGTCACAAGCACTCAACCACTGGTGGCACGAAACATCATTTTATTGTATTATAAGACGAAATAAAATGCTGCTTTTCAGTTCTATTTCATGTTTAGACAAAAGAACTCATTGAAGTTACCCTTGACAACGACTCGGGCGGTCGAACGGTTTCATTTCCGCTCGACTGCGCGCCGCTCTCGCTTTCGAGCTTCAGTAGTTATGGCGTACTGCTACGCTGGTTTTACTGGCTCGCGAAACTCGGACAAACTGTAAGCAGCAGAGAATTCAACTTCCATGTGATGTTGCGGGATGCGCGAACGGTCTACGCCGCTTGGCCAAAAATCAGCTGTAGCAGCGAATCCACCGCTCTGACTTTATCTGTCTTGGCTCGGTGCCACCCTCTGTTGTACGCTACAGCAAAGGATGGTGATGGATTAAACAACGTCACCACCCGCTGGTTGGGTGGCGGGAGATTTGAATTTCGAAAAAGGTATCCGGACCCTTCAGGTGCAACTTTCTCGTAAACTGCCTTTTCTTAGCACGAAACAAGCGTTCCGAGGTTTCTGGAATTGTATTTAAGCTGCCCACGCCGACTTAGTATTGGCCTTTATTGTCTCTTTAAACATACCTTTCTTTCTTTATTATACTACAGGTTGAGTTGGGTAACAAATGAAATGATTTCCGATTTTAAAATGCGAAAGTGCTGTGACGCGGCAAAGCAATGTTGTGGAATTAAAATGTCAGATTTCTAAGCTGGGGCCAGTCTCTCCACGTTCCGTATGGCGAACAGCCCACAAAATTAAACAAACGATACGAAATAAGTATGACAAAATACGCGGGCGCATCCGGCGAAATACTGCCGCCGCCCGAAGGTAAGCATGACATAAATGCAGCCCATACCGCCCAATGTTGCTGCGAACGTGAACACCGAGTATGAAGCTGACAGGTTCATTTTGATGCGGCATTTCATTCACTGATGATGCAGGCCCACGCTGCGGCCGAAAGGCTCGTCCTTCCGGTTCCCACGTGGGAGCGGCCCGCTTCGTGAAGACTCACGATCTGCAGGACTTCTTTAAAGTTTCACCATACCATACCATACCATTTCATTCACTTCCCAAAGTGCTGTCAGTAAAGCCCGCGTAGAGTCTGCTACAGCAATTTCTTTGCTAAACCTGCAGGAGTGAGGCTAGAGGGACGGAAACAAAAGTATATTCTAAAACACAGTGCATATGTCTGGTTTCTGTACCTTCTCCTCTGTCGGGTGCGTTAACCGTCAGGAATTCAATGGTATGATGCATTTTTTACACTGCCTGATGAGATCCTATCTTCTTACTCGTTGGCGTTCGTTCTCGTATAATTGCAGTATACATTTTTCATACTGCCTTTTCATGGGACACATCGAAGTATCATGCGAACAAGAATCGCAAAGTTATAGTACAACTTTTTCTCACCGACGAAGCGGCGCAACTGCGGAGCAGTGTTAGTGCACCCGTGCCACAGCCATGATGTTATTGGCTGTTAGAAAAGAAATCAGATAAATGTAGCAACTAATCTTAGTTGCGTTGCTTAGGAATCGCAGCGTGATGTTACAGCGATGTGCCCATTGATGTTCATAACTACTGAGCGCGAAACAATTACCAACTGGAAAATTGGGTGAAGGTCTAACACTAGCCCATTTATCCCCAGCAACCACACACCGCTGACAATGTCAACCAGAGTTATGGCACTACTATTGCGGACCTATCCAAGACAGCGTCAAAGAAACTGACCCTCACGTCCCTTGTGCGCGCAACTGAAGATAACCCCAAGTAAGTAGAAGAAGACTGGTGATTGCTACTCATTACACATGAATTATTGCTAACAAAGCATGCGAGCCCCGCCTGGGACCTGTGTCGCCTTCGTGTCCCTCTAGAAAGCACGTGTATCTTTAGAAGTGTAACAGTTATTATCGAGAAAATGGGAAACCTTGGCTAGTTAACCTGTGGCATATTCGCTCCGTTGACGAGAAAGAAAAAGTCTAGACTTATCCGAGGTATGTAAGCACCCTCTTTATTTCAGAAGAGAAAGCCTTCTCCCCACTCGGGTACAGACGAGCACCCGCTGCATGCCTGGATGGCTGTACCGTGGTGGGAACCAGATGCTCACAGTATCAGTTTACAACTTCACGCGTCTTTTACGCGGCAGTCGTCCGAAGCGACGAACTCTGTAATTAGTGTGCCCGGCGTGCGTGGCCAGCAGGTGGCCGATCGCTACAAGGTCGCCTACCCTACACCACGGAGCAAGTAAAAAAAAAAGAACGGAGTACATGGGGGCTAAATATTGGGGTGAACTTCCTTGCGGCGGACGACCGAAACGGTTTCCCATTTATTGTGAACATCGTCGCGATCATCGCCAGCCTATTTTATGTCCGCAGTAGGAGGAAGGCCTACTGCGGATTGTACTGAGATCTCCAATTAGCCCGTCCTGCGCCAACTGATTCCACCTAGCGGCCGCTAATTTCCTAATTACATCGCCCCACCTAGTCTTCTGCCATCTTCGACCGCGCTTCCCTTCTCTTGGCACCCGTTCTGTAACCTTTATGATCCACCGTTTATCTAACCTACGCATTAGAAGACCTGCCCAGCTCTATTTTTTTCTCTTAATGCCATTTAGAATATCGGCTATATCTCTTTGGTCTCTTATCCAAACGGCTCTTTTTCTATCTCTTAACGTTGTGCGAAACATTCCTCGTTCCATCGCTCTTTGTGCGGTCCTTAATTTGTTCTCAAGATTCTTTGTCAACCTTCAAGTTTCTGCGCCATATGTCAGCACCGGTAAAATGCATTGATTATACACCATCCTTTTCAATGATAATGGTAAGCTACCAGTCAAGGGCTGACAATGTCTGCCGTACGCCCTCCAAACCATTTTTTATTCTTCTATGCATTTCCTCCTAATGACCAGGGTTCCCTGTAATTGACCTAGGTAAACGCACTCCTTGATAAACTCTAGAGGCTGGCTGGCGATCCCGAACTCTTGTTTCCTTGCCTGGCTATTCATGATTATCTTTGTCTTCTGTAAATTAATTTTCAACCCCACTCTTGAACTCTTTGTGTTAAGGTCCTCATAAGTTGCTGTAACTCGTCTCTAGAGTTGCTGAACAGGACGATGTCATCTTAAAACCGAAGATTGCTGAGATATTCGCCATTGGTCTTTACTCCTAAGCCTTCCCAGTTTAATTGCTTGAATACTTCTTCCAAACACATAGTGAATGGCATTGGAGAGATTGTGTTTTCTCGTGTGACCCCTTTCTCTATAGTTATCTTCCAACTGTTCTTGTGTAGAATTAGAGTAGCTGTGGAATATCTGTAGAGTTTTTTCAAGATATTTACGTAAGCGTGAGTACTCCTTGTTTACGTAATGACTGCTAGTATCTCTACTGAATCAGATGTCTTTTCGTAATCTATGGAAGTCATATACAGAGGCTGATTGTGCTCTGCGGAGTTCTCGAATAACTGATTATTGACACGGATGTGATATATCGAGGAGTATCCCTTCCTTAAGCGAGCCTGTTCCCTTAGTTGACTAAAGTTCAATGCAGACTTTTGTCTTGGCGAATATTTTATATAATACTGTAAGTACGCTTGATGGGGCTGTAGCTTTTCAAATCCTTAACGTCCCTTTTTTGTGGATTACTACAACATTGACATTCTTCCTGTTCTTCCGCGCCCTTGAAGTCGATAGACAGTTCGTATAAAGAACAGCCAATTTTTCGAGCATTATGTCTCCTCCATCTTTGATTAAATCGATTGTTTTTTCATGTTCTCCTGCTGCTTTTCCCCGTTCCATGTCTTTCAAAGGCCTTCTAACCTCATTGCTAGTTATAGAAGAGAATTGGCAACCTGTTCATTGCTGCTTCGAATAGAGGTATCGTTGCTAGGTACCGCAGGTACCGCTGCTTTTACTATACCTTCGAGATTGTTTATGATATTACCCTGTTCATCTTGGAGTGCATACATCCTGGTTTGCGCTATGCCAAGTATCCTTGTCACTGATTTTGTGCTGTGCCCATTTTTTACGTCTTCCTCAGTCTTTCTGACGTTATAATTTGGAACATACCTTACTTTCTCCTTGTTGATCAGTTCGACCGTTCCGCTAATTCTATCTTTTCTCTTGAGTTGAACACTTTTATTCCTTGTCATTTCTTTATTAGCTCCTTTGTTACTTGGGAGAGCTTGCCTACTGGTTGCATTGGTGGTTTACCTCACACTCCAATTGCTGTCACTGAAGCCATCCTAGTTACGGTATCATTAATTACCTCTATGTCATCTTCATCTCAGTGTTCTAAGGCTGCATATTCGTCTACAAGTGGCAACTTGAATTGGTCTGCTTTTATCCTTACTGCGTCAAGGTTGGCATGTTTCTTCGTGACAAATTGTACTCTGCCTCTCTTGAAATTGAGATGAATCCTAGACCTCACAAACCTATGATCACGGCACTTTACCTAACAATTGAACATCCTTATCTATGTTGGGATCTGCGGAAAGTATTAAATCTATTTCATTTCTTGTTTCACCATTAGGGCTTTTCCAAGTTCACTTTCTGTTGCTACGCTTCCTGAAGATGGTGTTCATTATTCGCACCTGATGCCTTTCCGCGAATTCTGCCAGCATCTCTCCTTTAGCGTTGCTTTAACCTGTGTAACCATAATACACAACCATTCTGTTACTACACATATATTTAGGTATTTGCAAGAAATGTCGCCATTTTTGCTAGGAAGACAGGTGCAGACCACTTACACTCAATGCAAGGTTTTCAGAAAAAGGCTGCAAAGAAAATTGCATTCGGAGCATACAACGGGAACGCCTCAAGTCTATTACAATATAATCGCATTCTCTCTGTCCAAAAGATCGTTAAACTTAGCATTGGGTACATATTAATGCAATTACCATGGTCGAGGAACTTCACGCAGTTTGACGCAGTGGGCTTTCAGCTTTCGGGATGAGTGTCTAAGCGCTTTCTCGTCAACTCAGGCCCCTAGGTAACTTGGGTCCCATGGCCTGATGGGTAGGGCGTTGGGTTCTCTCGTGTTCCCTCGGGCTGCGCTGAGGGAACCCGGCTCAAAAAACTGACCATCGCAATAACTTCGGTTACTTAGTAAATGATAGTGCGCATGTACCGCTTCTCGACGAATCTCTTTCCCCGAACTTAAATGCCTGCGTACGTACATCTGGGTACTTGCTACACTTCGATAATCCTGTGCCAGGCAAACTTTGACCTCTGGGTATATGCAACTGGCTATGTGCCACTCTTCAGATAACCTCTTTCATGGCAACTTAAGTTGCATCACTGAATATGTCAAACTGGGTATGCGCTTCTCTTCGATGCATCCCGCCCCCCAAAAAAATATTCTGCTAAAATTTATCCGGTCCTCGGTTGCCTCGAAAGCCCACCCCATGTATTCAGATAGAGTTATTGGCTGGGCATAATTTCGGACACGCGCCTTGCCCAGACTTCTCTGTGGCGCCGCCAGATGGCATAGCATGTCCAGATGGGGAAAGCGAGAGAGATGAGCCATGGTGCATGAATTCCTGGTACGTGACGAGATTCGGCGGTGGCAATACCGTGTGCTGCTACGTTGTTTCAGTGCTAATAGCATTACCCCATTGCAAAACCCAGTGCGCGGGATTATGGGCCTAGTGCCGCGCGCTGGATGCTGGGGCGCTGGGTAGGCGCGGTGTACTGGGAGGCGCTGGCTACTCGTCCGAAAAACAGCTCTAGCGCGTTAAATATGCTGTGTCTGGACACGTATATATTTTTTTGAATACAGAAAGCAACAAAGAGCGTTTTAGTGCAATAAAAAAAACACGCCAAAATGAACTGCTCCGACCAGGATTTGATCGTCCGACCTACACATCCCAAGCCCGGTGCTCTACCGCTACGCCACGCCAAGTTTTTTTTTTTTTCTTTATTCACAAAATGACATACATACGTAAAAACCCGTTGGGCTACTTGGACCAACGTGACAAGCTAAAATTTCTTGAAATTCACTAATTCATCAAGAATACCCAACCAGTCAGGCGGATCTGCCTGTACACGATATATCTCGCGTATGAAGATAATGCTTTCAACAAAGTTTTCTCGTGCTGAGCGCGCATTCACATCGGCGTGCGTTACCGCCATCCGTGTCTTCCAAAGACTATGGAGGCCCAGGAGCATTATCATGTCGTACGGAAAGCCCTGATGGCTGTCTACCGGCAGGAAACGTATACCCTGTGCTGTTATCGGCAGTTCCTTTTTAAGAGTTCTTTGCAAGACGTCCCAATAAAAAATTGCATCCCAGCACTCAATGAAAGCGTGCTCAATGGTCTCCGGCTTGTTACATAGCGCACAGTTTGTCGTCCATGGTACAAATATTCCTTTGTCGGCTATCAATGTTTTGACCGGAAGGGTAGATGTATGCAATTTAAAGAAGAACGACTTTACGCTTGCTCTCACTGGCATCCTTTTAACTCTTTTTAAAACATCTTGTCCTGGGCCTCCATAGTATTTCATTCGGTACAATGGCACTGGCATCATAACTTCAACTAAATCCTTGTAAAGTTTCTTTCTTGTTACTGTGCTCAGGTACTGAAGGGAAAACCGAGCTTTTAATATTCGAAGGGAGTCGACTACCTCTCGCAAGTAGCCTTTAAGCCGATAGTGTACAGGCTGTGCACTAGACACAATAAATTCAGGCAAAACGCTTTTCAAACGGATCTGGATCATCGTACGCAAGAATGAATCACTTTGATCTCGTAAGAAGACAAAACGAGAAACAATCTGTCGTAAGAACAAATGCGACAATCCAAGACCACCATTTCGAACAGGACGAAACAAGTTGGTACGGCTGACCCTTTCCCAAGTGGAACCCCAGATAAAAACAGCAAATACTCTGTGTATTTTCTGTACATTCACAAGGGTCATCGACAAAAATTGGAGGACATACCACACTTTGGCAATTAAAAACAAATTACAAACCGTTGCCCTTGCAAACATTGACAAATCACGACCCTGCCATCCTCCGGTTTTCTCTTTTACGCGCGACGTCTCTTCCTCCCAGTACTGCGCGGCACTCTCGTAGTGCTCAAGCGGTACCCCCAAATATTTCGTAGGAGACACGGACCATTGTAAATTGGCAAAGACAGACGGTGTGTTGTCCCAACTTCCGTGCCAAAATCCGATGCTCTTGTCCCAATTGATCTCGCATCCGGTTTGCCTGCAATATCTTTTAGCATCGCTTATCGTCTCTAGTACACTTTGGCGATCTGTACAAAAGATTGCGACGTCATCAGCATATGCAAGCACTTTAACATGGGACGATTCAAGCTTATAACCATTGATTTTTTCGTTACTTAGTAGAGATAAACAGAAAGGTTCTAAATAAATTGCAAAGAGCAACGGTGACAATGGACAACCTTGGCGTGGCGTATCGTGCTGAATACGCCACGCCAAGTCTTTTTCTTTATCGCCGGATTAGCACAGATACAATACTACACTATACAATACTATACACAGTACAATACAATACTATACAGAGGAAAGAACAAAACAAAGTGTTACATAGGCATTACATAGTTCTCGAAATGCACGTGTTAAAAACGCTTTAAGGTTACCAGTGTATCCAGTACAGGTAACCAGTCTAGTGGTTCAGCCTGAGATTTATACACGTCTCTTATATGAGAAACACTTTCAATAAAATATTGTCTGGCTGGTTCTGTGTCCACATCACCATTTCTTGCAGCCATTCGGGTTTTCTATATGCTGTGTAGGCTCGGCGTCATGATCCCGTCATAGGGCACTTCGTTTTCTTTTTCAACTGGGAGAAAGCGGATACCGTAGGGTGATGTAGGGAGCTCTTTTTTCAGCGTTCTCTGCAAGACATCCCAGTGGAATACTGCATCCCTGTAGTCTAAGAAAATGTGTTCGATTGTTTCAGGCTTTGAACAAATGAGACAATTACCTGACCACTGTACGAACAGTCCTTTCTCTTGCAACCATGGTTTAACTGGCAGGTGTTGGTATGGAGCTGAAAGAAGAACGTCTTAACTGAGGAGTGGACTGTCATTCTTTTAACACGTTTCAACAAGTCTCCTTCTGAGCCTACACAATGCATGGCACGATATATGGGCACTGGCAACATAATATTAATCAGATCCTTGTATAAGCGCTTTTTAGGTACATTGCTTAGGTACTCCATTGAGAATCTCACTTCTAGCATTCGAAAAGACATAACGACCTTTTTTTCATTCATTCATTCATTCAGAATTTATTTAAGACAACGAAAAGGTTGTCCAGGGTGACGTGGCAAAAGGCATACTTTGCCTGACGAGGCCACGCCACCCGGATGACAGGCGGCACCACAGGCTACAAAAATCAAGAAAGAGCATTACATAATAGAACACACATTCAATATTTTTTACACAATACATAAGACATCCTTACAAAACACAGGCTTTCGGCGGAAAAACAAACAGCATACTTCAAAACACAATTCGACCATAGCAGTATTTACAAAACACACTAGTGATAGGTATACGTTCAGTTTTCACCTTTAAGGTTCATTTATGAGCATTGCTTTAATTAACATTTTGTATTTACGTATAGAGGGAGTGTTGCGTACAGTATCCAGAATAATAGGGTATTGATTAATTAAGTCAGGAATTTGCCATCCTAACCTCTGAAAACCGTAATTAGTGCGTACACGAGGTGTTTCCATACATTGTTTCCTAAGTTCGTATGTGCTAAGTTTAGTGTGATAGGTGGTTTCGAAGGTTATTTTGTCTAGTTTGTACTGGCGTAATATTTCCAGACATAATTTGTATGTGTGCAGTTTACTTATTTCTAGTATTCCATAAGACCTAAACAAGGGCCAGCAGCTGCGCAATAACTGTATTTTCCCAATAGCTCGTAACGCCCGCTTTTGAATTGCAAAGAGGGAATCTCGATTTGTTTTTGTCGTCGTTAACCATACAAGGGAACAGTAGCTTAAACGGGAATGTATTAATGAATAGTATATTTGCCGTTTTATGGACGCCGGGAGATATCTCAATTTGTTTAAAATGCCAACCGCCCGACAAAGATCACTTCGAAGCTGATCAACATGCGAATTCCATGAGAGATTTTCTTGAAACAGAACACCTAGAAAACGAATTTGCGAGCACTGTTTCAGCTGAGTGTTTTCAAAGTTTAAGTTTAGGTTGTCAGGAGCTTTTACACCTTTTGCTCTGAAGAGAATGTATTTGGTCTTACTAGTATTTAATTGCATCTTGTTTAGTTTTAACCATGTACTCAAGCCGGTCAACCAATAGTTAGCCTTTCTTTCGAGCGCATAGGGGTCAATACCTGAGAAAAAGACATTAGTGTCATCAGCGTACAACACTAGGTTTTCGCTGCCTGGTATATTCACAATATCATTCAGGTATAAAATAAAGAGTACAGGTCCGAGAATAGATCCCTGAGGCACACCATATTTTATTGTTTTTACGTGTGAGGCTGCAGCATTTATGACAGTAAACTGCTCTCTTGACGTTAAATAGCTCTCAATTAAGGTCAACGACACGCCACGGAATCCGTAAAGTGGAAGCTTTCTTATTAGAACATCGTGCTGAACACAGTCGAATGCCTTTCTGAAGTCGAGGAAAATTCCCAGGGTGTGTGCCTTTTCTTCAATGTTGTTTAGAATTTTTTCCTTTATCCCAAGGAGTGCGGTTTCGGCTGATCTATCTTTCCTAAAGCCAAATTGCTCATCGGCTATAATATTTTGCGCGGTGAGAAAACGGACGAATCTTTTGTTTATAACCTGTTCGGCTACCTTTGCAAATACTGGTAGTACTGATATAGGCCTATAATTTGTTAGTTCGTTCGCTGGGCCACCCTTGTGCACAACAGTCACTTTGGCCAGTTTCATTTTCTGCGGAAAAACTCCTGTAGATAAAATAATGTTGCAAATGTGAGAGAGCGGACAACTGATTATTTCACCTACAGCCTTTAGAGGTTTCGGTTTAATTTCATCTGCTCCTGAAGCACAGCCATTTTTTAGTGTCAGAATAATATCTAGCACTTCACGTTCGTCAGTGGGTGCTAAAAACAATGTGTTTGCGGCGTTTGATGCAATGAACTGCTCGCACGGTGAATCAACTGAATTCCCATCGCATGATCCGACTGCAATGAAATGGTCATTAAATAAATTTGCGACTTCGTTGTCAGTCATAGCATCGTTTTGATACGGAACCTTTTTGTGCTGGAAATTTTTCGAGAGTACCTCCCTCACGGTTTGCCACATTAGCCGTGAGTTACCCGTAATGTCTGCAAACTTTGTTATGTAGTATTCAAATCTTGATTTTCTAATATCTGCATTTAATTTGTTTCGAACTTTTTTTAAACAGTGTAAAGTCATTTTCATGCTTGGTATTCAGGAATTTTTCAAACAGCCTGTTTTTTTGTTTGATTCTCATATGCAGTTCATGAGTGATCCAAGGCTTCCTTATCTTTTTTCGTTTTACCCATAGCTCGAGGGGAAAACACTTCTCGTATGCAGCCATAAAGCAGGAAAGAAAAGCCTCGTACGCTTTATTTGCATCTGTTTCCATTAAAATGGAGTCCCACCTCATGAAGAAAGCCGCGAACACTCATTTTCTGTGACATTTGATACAACATATTCAGGAATTACATCACTTATTCGTAATTGTAAAATTGTTCGCAGAAATTCATTATTTTGGTAGGGCAAAAAAATTAATCTTGACACAACTGTCCAGAGGGCCCGTGTGACGGCAAAGGGGCTCGGCCTCTCTGTACCGACGTGGGAGCGGCCCGCATCAGTCCCAGACTGATCCCTCAGGACCTAAATAAAGTTATTCATACCATACAACTTGTTTGAGAAATAAATGAAGTAAACTTAGTCCGTCGCCGCAGACTGATCGAAATAAATTAGTTCTGCTGCATCTTTGCCATGTTGAACGCCACACGAACACAACAAAGACTCTGTGCAACTTCTTCTGCACGTTGGTACGAGACATACAAAGCACTTGAAGAACATACCACACTTTCGCGACTAACTTTCGCTAACACTTTCGCAGCGCCACGCCAGCAGACGAACATAAACGGATAATTTGGCCGTGTCAAAATCGAGAAGCAGTTTTAGTTTCGCAGAGCTACGTCTCGCACAGACAGATGCGCTATAGCCCAGCAACTAAAACTCACGCCTGTACTGCAAAGAAAATTTGCTGTCCGTATTCAGTAGCATGCTCGGAAGTGCCACAAATCGATTTTCACTTGTGATTGGTATTTTAACTTCGCAAACAGTCCTAAATGAACTGCCGACCGGGGACGCTGTACGGGCTCTTACTGCCATTTTCGATAGCGTTTCTTGTTCTTCACGCGATGGATATGCAACGTTTCCTTAGTTCAGTGATGTCCTTCATTCAACACGTCTGCCTTGTGATATATCTTCGATAAAGAAGTGCAGGCTAGTGCTGGGAGCCTTCGGCGATAGCACATATAGCTGTGTTTATGACGCGTCCCATCACCGGTCATCGCTTCTTGTGCTGGCACTGTAGACATGAAAAAATTGTTTAAGAACCCCGATGCGAAAGGTGAAATATAGAGTGATTTATCCTTGTTAGACTTCTTCATTCCTGAGCCTAGACGCGCCGATAGAGTGAAGAGGGACTCGGCGGATACGCTAGGCCTAAACCTTCGATGGGGACCGATCTCGGTGCGGGCAGCTGGCGAAAGCTAAAATGTATGTATTTGAGCCTCAGAACTTTTTTTAGTACAATATGGAAAGTGGAAGCGCACGAATCACCTCAGATTTGTTATCGGTGCGATAATATTAGTCAGCGATAGGCTTCGAACTCGGGGTCCGTTCGCGCGCGTCTGAATGACTTCTGCATTTCATGTCCACTCCACAACACTGCGGCAACGGCGACAACTCCCAGTCATATGTTATATGTGAACTACTCAAAAACCCGGCGTCCTCCGTGTTTGCGTGGTTTCGTTCAAGAATTTAGCTATCCGCCCAGTCAAAAGCGAAAATGAAAAAAGAAACGAAATTGATCTTCAGTGTCAAATGTCCATGAATAAACAGGGCAGCTCACGCACCTTTACTCCAAGCTGCGACACGAAATAGGGTTTTGTGACCCCAAGATATAGCGTTATTTAGGACAAGAGACTAGTATCAAGTGATGAAATTGTATAAAGCATTTAATATTCAGCAGCGCTCATCCTTGCGTACTGGGACCAGTGCGGCACAAACACAAACAGTGCAGTTTCCAGTGGGAACCAGTGAACTGCAGCGAGAACCAGCGCCTCTACAGCACAAACCAGTGCGCTCCAGCGTCATGGCAGTGGAACCAGCGTCTCTTCCAGTGTGACCCAGCTCTTTTCCAGCGCTCTCACTGGTGTCTTAGTGAAACTGAGTGAGCGCCAGCGTACCGAGTGCGATGCAGTGCCAAAAAACGCGCTGGTTTCACACTGGAAGACGCTGGTTTTCGTAATAGGGTAACGTCACCTTTCATCGTGATATCGGTTCTGCCTGCATTTTTTTTTATTCAGAGTAATAATTAGCGCACGATGCGAGAACTTCATACAGCAGTGTTCTTATGTTGACCTCTAGTAATGTTTTGAGGTTCTCATTGAACGAAAAAAAAATATTTATACCCAAAGCGCATATCAGTTTGCAGCTAAGCAGAGTGTCCATTTCTCATGCGTCGCTTTCACGAACCTTCTGCCACTAGATATAAGAGGCATGTGGGATGGTTCAACTTAATGGCAAAATAAAGAATAGTATCGATCATCTGCTGATGCTTGCTTAACTTCTCTCTTCCCTCAGCATCGCATTCGGGTTCCGAAACCATGAAGCGACACTGGAGATAGAAGTTGGCATGCCACAAGACATGATACCGTACGGATCAACTCTTCAGAATGGAAACTCGAGCAAGACGTCCTTTGCTGATGCCATAACGTGGAAAGGCGGGGTATTCAAGGTCTTCACACTGCACTTTACCTATCCGCATGAGAGCAGCGACAGCGCCGACGTAACCGTAAGTGAAGAAATGTTATACTTTGATTTCCAAGCGTCAACTGCTTGGAGATAGTTCGGCGGATATCTCTCCTGTCGTTGTCTCCTGTGTGCGCCATGCGGTATCTTTAAACGATTTCT
This sequence comes from Dermacentor andersoni, assembly GCF_023375885.2. Lineage (NCBI taxonomy): Eukaryota > Metazoa > Arthropoda > Arachnida > Ixodida > Ixodidae > Dermacentor > Dermacentor andersoni. The sequence continues at coordinate 115,715,941 of NC_092821.1, read as the reverse complement.
ATGGCAAAATGATTGGATGCATGGAAAAGATGCTGAGCAGCATAGCGCAACTATTCCATCACTGAGCGTGAGTGTCCGGCCGTAGTTTGGGCGGTTGTGAAGTTCCGCCCATACTTATATGGTCGCGAACCGATCTTGTCCCTTGACACAGCACTTCCTCCTGCTGAGATCTCAACAAGCGGGTATGCGCGCGACGCCATCGCCCTCGCCGACCATGCACGCCAGCTTGCCCGTGCTCGACTGACGGCCTCGCAAACCACTCAGCAGCGTCAGTACAGCGCCCGCCACCGTGAGCTACAGTTTTCGCCTGGTGCGCTCGTGCTCCTTTGGTCGCCCTCTCGTCACGTCGGACTTTCAGAAAAAGCTTTCAGTCACAGGCGTCACCGCGTGCTGCGCCAGGTGACGCCTGTGACGTGCTAAATTGCTCCTGTGTGTTCAACCTAGTCCTCTACTCTCGCATCTAGTGATGTCGTGCACGTCAGTAGACTCAAGACCTACTACACTGCTTCCGAGTCCGGCCTGTAGTTACTCCGGGACGGTGCTTTTCCCGCCGGTTGTAGTGCTACGAAACAGTAGTTGCCATGACAAAGAGGCGAGCAGTGTGAAGGCGACGACGACGATTGGAGGCTAGCGCGGGCTGTTGCCTCTTGGCCAAGTGCAGCGTGTTCCCTTGTAAACATACTTGTATATAGCCTTTCGTCTGCGTCTTCCTACGTAACAATATTTTGATATGTTGTGTTACTCCCGCTCATTTTTAGTAGAATATTAAAGACCAGGAGCGATAATCGCAGCAAGAAAATGTAATATTTAAATGAGCCATGTTTACTAACTGCGTGGCGCGAAGAGGAGAAGCAGATGACAATCACACTTCCCAGTAAAACAGTGGGTGCGTAGACAATTAGCGAAACCGGAACAAGGTGAAGGCAGGAGCCAACGTCAGGTGGATTTGTCTTCTTCAAGGCGACATATGCTTTCCTCGCCACAGTACATAAAGGTGGAGTTCTTCGAAAGGGGAGAAGGCGTAAGGCGGGAGGGTGCGGCGATGAGCGAATGTGTGTTAGCGGCAAGGGTGTCCAATTGAGAATAAAGGAGTGCTGTGCACGAGGCCAGGTACTCGGCCATCTGTCAATCACGTGTCAACGGCCGTGTGTCAGCCGACGTGTCTGGTGGTCGTGGGCTATCGTATCTGTGAAAGAGATAATAGAAGGAGCGGCAGGAACCGATGATCGTAAAAAAGAAGAGAAAAAGAAACTTGAAAGAATATACTGAAATGGAATAAATAAGTAAGAAAAGAAAAAAAAAACGCAAAGAAAAAAAAAGAACACCAACTAAGCAACCATACTTGGTGTTGTTTCCTATAGCTTGAAATTTAGTATCGCGAATAGACTCCAAAGCGCCCTTTGAAACGTTTATGCCTATTGTTTGCAATGTCTTGAACATAGGGTCCGGCGGACCAATGGCGCATCACGTGGGACTGTGCCAGGTTCCCGACCGAACCTACCACCAGGACACACCAGCCCGAACTTCAAATTCCGGCGCAGTCTACAGACAAGGACACTAAACTATGGGCCATCTAGGAGGCCCGGGGTGTGTTCGAAAAGCACAAGCCCCGCGACCCACCACAAACGTGCCGAATTGGGGTTGTGCAGAGCACGGCATAACCCTGGATCGACGCTTGGCCAACGTCACGACGCGTTAAACCGCCGGTTGCCGGCATTTAAAAAAAAAAGTTATTCCTATCCTATCCTAGGGCACGCAGATATATTCGATGCGTATAATCATGGTTTTAAGTAGCGCTAACATGACGACCCACAAGAACGAAGAAGGTAGGTACGCACCAAGTCCTACAATATTCAACTGAAGTTTTGTGGAAGAAAATAAAAAGCCTTTAGCACACAAATGCAAAACGGAGCCAGCCAGACAGCCGACATATACATATACATTATCACGGGGTGTGCATGAACCCCACCTCTTCTTTAAAAAAAAATATACATACGCGGAAATATACCCGCGGAAACCAAACCTCAATGAGACGGCCCACGACCGTGCGCGAGAACTTGCCCGCCGCGGCGGTCGCACGGCCTCCGAGGGGCTGGACATTCAGTTTAATGACCCGCTACTCACTTATCACGAAATCACCTCCTACTATCGAAAAGGCAGAATGAAATATCCGCTCCTGCACTCCAAACTCGAACGCGCGCAGGCGGCCGCGTTTCGAATGCTACAAACGGACTCGTATCCGTCACGAGGCCTACTGAGTCACTATAACTCAGACATCCCGGCAAATTGCCCAGACTGCCAAGAACTTTATTGCTCACTCTCGCACATGCTATGGCAATGTACCGCGTTACCAAAGGGCCCTCTCTCTAGTGAGCCCGAATGGGAAGAAGCTCTCAAAAGAACGGACCTCAAACTCCAGCTCAAGGCCGTCCAGAGGGCCCAAGAACTGGCGGAGCGTCACCACGTTCCCGTCCCGACTTGGGCGTCGCCTACGGTTTCGGCCCGAGGAGCTTAAAACTCCTCAGGACCTCACTGAAGTTCTTGACTGACTGACGCGTGGCTTACGCACATGTCACCGCTTCCAATTTGTCGGGTATTGATTATTTAGACGCCAAAAAAGTTCCGCTACGGCTTTTCTTTTTTTCTAGTCACACGTACCCTCATCATGCCAACAGCGACAAATGGTGCCTTTAGCCGAAGGGATGAAAAATTCAGCTTGCTTCCTGTAACCCTCTAGAACGGGACAAATTGTTGAAGTGCTATTTTTGTCATTTGCGTTGGCAAGTTTAGAAACGGCTTTCAGTGAACCCGCCGCCAAACCTAAGACCGCCATTACGACGCACTTTGGTTTGTTTTAGTACGTGCGGATGCTTTTTGGGCTCCGGAACTCGGCGCAATCCTTTCAGCAGTTCATTGCTGAGGTCACGTGGTGCCTCCCTACTGTGTTCGCGTGCCTTGATGGTATTCTCACTGCCAGCCCTACGCCTAAAGATCATGGCGTCTACAGGAGTAGGAACTGCTGGCGAATGCCTCCAAGTGTGTTTTCGGCGCATCTCAGTTCGAGTTTTTGGATAATCACATACCATCATCAGGTGTACGCCCACTCCTGTCCCACGTAAAGACCATCCGGGATTATACCCAGCCTACAACACTGGGCCAGTTACGCCAGTTCCTGTGGCTTGTGAATTATTACAGGCGCTTTAGAGTGCACTGTGCAGAGCTGTTTCGCCCGCTCACCGACCTCCTTCGGTCAATCGCCGGCCCGTCCTCTGCCCGTTCTTGGTCACCAGAAGCCCAGACCATCCTTACTGCTGCCAATCAAGCAGTCGAGAATGCCGTGCTTCTTATCCATCCGCGCAGCAACACCCCTACTGGGTGGATGTTGAATGCCTCCTGCGTGACTATCGGATCGGAGCCATCTTACAGCAGTGCACAAACTCCGAGTGGAGACTTTTGTCTTTTTGCTCCTGGAAGCCACTTCCTACTGAGACCCACTACAGCGTCTTCCGCCCAGAGCTACTGGCCAAAGACACTTAAATAATAAGCCACTGCTCTGTGTTTCCCACACCAACTCCTCGATGTACGTGTTACCCAAACTGAGCCATCTGGCTTATATTTCAGAATTTACAACTGACATCTGTGACGTGAACGCTGCCAACAACACCGCCGCTGATTCCCTTTCTCGTATACCCACTGTTTCTCTCCATCTCCAACCTTCTACTAGGCCGCATTATCTTCTGTACAGCATAACTGCAGGGAGCTCGCCGCTTCTCGAGCGTACCCATATTCTCTCTGACTACGGCTTGTGCCCGATCCATTCTCGCCTGAGCCCTTGTGGTGCGATGTCTCAGCAGACCTTCCCCGACCCTTTGTTCCGGCTTCACTACGTCGCACCATTTTGCCCCCTGCTACACGGCATATGTCATCCAGGTGCTCGGGCTACGCAGTACCTTCTCACCCAGCGCCATGTCTGGCCCAGAATTAACGGTGGTGCGCGCGATTGGACGCGCACCTGCCTGCCTTGCCATACCAAGACACCTCCCCAAGCCTTCCTTCCACCCGGCCGTCATTTCGACCATGTTCATCTCGATATCATGTGCCCTGTGTACCCGTGTCACAAGGTATTATATACTCATCATGGTCGACCATCTCACACGCTGACCGGAGGCTGTTCCCCTCATTACATCACCGCTGAGACTATTTCCCGCGCTTTCATTTCTGCTTGGGTATGTCGCTTTGGTTGTCCTGGCATCGTGAGAACAGACCGTAGACGCCAATTTGAGTATTCCCTGTTTGCTTGGTTTGATCGCATTCTCGGCGCCAGACATGGCCTACCACTGCTCATCACTCGTATGCCAACGGCATGGTGCAATGCCTTCGCCGAAAACTGAAGCCCACCCTGGCTACCGGCCGCAATTGTGCCACCGGGGTTGATGACTCACCCCTTGTGCTGCTGGGTTTACGGGCCTTACTTTAGGCAACCCTACAGTGCTCAGCAGCAGAGCTTGTGTATTGTACTTATCTGCGTCTCCCGGAAGACTTTTTACATCAACGCAGCTACAAGCCCAGCCACAAGAGTTCCTAAACACCTCCTGAACTTTGTTAACAGAGCTCGGGCCGACTCCACCCCGCCCCTCCCGCCACAATACAATCTTCGAGCACCCCCGACCTGGCCACTTCAATACACGTTCTCGTGCGCCGCGACGCTGTCCAACCAGAGCTAACCCCGGCCTACGACGGACCATTTTGCGTCCTCCACCGCACAGCGAAAACCACCACCCTCCTACAGAACGGCCCTAAAGAGACGGTCAGCTTAGACCGTTTACGTGGAGACCGCGACGGAAAGCCTGTCGTCGCCGCGTGACCTTGTGCTAGAGTGCCATAGCAGACCCTGAGTGCCGTTTCGGCTTCCAGTCTAGGCGGTGGACCTGTAGCGACATCCCCTGGTCGGCGCCAAGAACCTGGATGGTGCGCGCCCACATGAAAAGACAGCGCTTGGCCGTGGCACGTGAAAGACCATGGCTCGCAGTTCTATTCTGGCGTCGATTCGGGCCAGCTGTCTCTTTCCTTCGCTTGAGGCATAAGCCTACAGCACATTCCCCTTAGACAATTGTTTTTTTAAATCTAGCAATAACGGTGTATGCCGACGATCGCACGATCCTCACAACCGGGTCTTTAAGAGATGCCGCGGTTAATGCGTCTTCTGACTCATTGAAAGTTGGTCCCATGTGCCGTGGTACCTACAAGCAATGAACGAGGCGTAAATGTTGGCGGATAGATGAATAAATTTGTCGGAGAAAGGGTATATGAATTTAGCACTTGTCGAGTGGAACAAACGGACAAGTAGTGGCTTATGATTGCGGCTGAAGGAATATATGTGGAAAGTTTTCGTAGAGCCAGCACCGAAGCCAAAGTGCGTCTGTTCTTTGTCTTCAATAGAAACATTAGAGTACCAGTGTATTCCAAACATCTGCGACCAGGTTTCATCACGTGTTTAAACCAACCGAAAGGCGTAGATGAAATAGATTAACCGTTGTGCTGGGGGATGGCTCGCACCGTTAGTCGCGTATATCTATCTCTCTCCACGTGTCTGACTACATCACTCCTACAAATGGAACTTGCTATATCGTACTGCTATAAGCAGGCATTAAAATTTGCCACTGGGATTTAATCCTCACTGTTCTTCTGTAGAGGCTGCTAGGCTTATGTTTCTGCGATAGCGCGCGAAGAAAAATGTGGACCGAATTGAGATGGGAGAACCACCCGCTATTCCCGTACAGCGTACGAAACTTTCAACTCAACATAAAGAACAACCACTGTTGCGTAAGACTGCTTCAACCAGCAGACGTTTCGCGGTAGTACGTCGAAAAAACAAACCAAAGCACCTGTACTTCACCGAAGCTGTACGCTTCGGCACGCAATACAAAGTTACACGTCATTGAGGCTCTGGGTGCACAGGCACCCCGGTAGGTCCTTGTCAGTAAATGTCCATTGCTGACAAGCACCACCACCGCCATTTAATTAGCGCTGCTCCCGGCAGGACGGATCTGTAGGCGCAAGTGCCGCGTTGGGCACATCGGATGTAGAGGAGCGGTGCCAGCAAGGTGAAGTCCTTATCCAGGCCATATAAACCATTAGCCGCGCTTCCGTTCGCAGTGTATGTGTGACACATTATGGAATACCGCACTCTACAGACAAGCGTTCGATGGTAGCGAAGAGCTATATGGCAAGTGCACGTCTGCGGTAATGCTACCAAACTTGCGTAGGCTTCGAAGAACTCTCGGAAGCATTCGCGCAACGACTGCCTATGTCCTGCCGCGTGGTCACATGCTGTCGCTTGTACCATAAAGCATGCCGCAATTGCGTGCGTACGTTATGCACCATACCGCGCTTTCATGGCGAAAGAGAAGGAACTCCTCACGAAATCCCTCCACAACGAAACCAACTGCGTTTTGTTGTGTCAGCTCTTTACGTCCGCGTTTCTCGCTACTTTTCTTTATGAAGCCGGCCTAATGATACCTATTGAGGATAATTGACAAATGTGTCATATTTTAGGGATGGCTTCAAATTTAAAGCTTCTTGCGTAAGCTGGACAAGTGACTAGCACAGCGTCGTGAAGGGTGATTTCCCTGCTGTTTCAGATACCAGCCTGTGCTTGTATAATAACAATAAATAGTACTAGCTGTGTTTACTTACACACCTACTTATTTATTTATTTATTTATTTATTTATTTGCATTAACGTCAGAGCTAGAGGCATTACTGAGGGGAGTCGAACATTGTGAAACACCCAATGTAGTGGCTATGTTATGTTCATACAAGACTAGCTAATAGGATTAGAAAGTATCATTACAACCCTGAAGAACTTAAAGATGGAGAAATTTACCGAAAACGACACACACACACTTATGTGTATGTATGTATGTATGTATGTATGTATGTATGTATGTATGTATGTATGTATGTATGTATGTATGTATGTATGTATGTATGTATGTATGTATGTATGTATGTATGTATGTATGTATGTATGTATGTATGTATGTTGACACTATAATACATTTGTGCCTAATATATTATCAAACTGGGAATAGTAAGCACTCGACCTGACTGAACCCGCAAGGTGGTTCCAATCCTGTGAGGTGCGGAGTATGAATGATTGATAACACAGTTTCGGAGAATTAAAGCGGACATAGTTATTTGGGACTAGCTGGAGGGCTGAGGTTAATGCATCAGTGCTGTGACCCCAGATGAAAGCGGCATATTCAAGTTAGCTCGTGACTAAAGTATCAGAAAGACGAGTTTTAAAGAAATAGAAAGAGTTAAACAGTTGGCCTTTACGTATCCCGAGCGAGTGATTGGCATTGCTGATTATTTTGCTAATATGAACAGATCAAGTAAGAGAGGGAGTTACGTGAACACTTCGGTAGCAATATGACGTTACGGATTCGAGTGCTTTGTTAAGTAGGAAGTGGGGCAAATAGTTGGGTGCGGCAGACACCTAATATCTGACATTTAGTTGTGTTGCGTTCCATAAACCACGCTGTACGCCCATTCGATATAGAGTTGACGTTGTTATGCAGACTGGTAACATGATTTTGGCCAGTCATTTCTCGGATGACTACACAGTTATCGGCACATTAGTGAATGTTAGAGGACACGCATTGGGGCAAGTCATTAATACAAATGAGAAACAAGAGACGGCCGAGTACTGGACCTTGAGGTACGCCAGATTGGACGAGGCTAAACGCGGTATTAAATGTGTCTGTAGACACGAATTGTGAGCGTCCGGATCGAAAATATTAAGGAGAACGGTGCGCTGGCAATGTTCAATTCGCTTAATATAAAAAAAAATGTGGCAATTCTTTCGAAAAGCTTTTGCAAAATCTAGGAAACTACAGTCAACTATCGGAGGACGATTGAGTATTGTGTGTAGTTTATGAGTGCAGGAAGCCAGCTGCGTTTCACAGGAAAGAGATCTGCGGAAGCCGCGTCATCGAAAAGAATGAGTTAGCGTCAACGAAATAAATAATCTTTGTGTAAACGACAAGTTCGAGGATGTTACACGAAACAGGGCTACATTTGTTGACATTTCTACAGGTCGAAATAGACGGGGTGTCGTCAGGCGGCAAGTCCACCTTCCAGGCCGAGGATGGGCTCAAGTCCGTTGCAGAAACTTTGTTCAACCACGTTACCAATTTCGCCAGAGCGGTTGTGCTGGAGCACCACATATTATACAGAGGAATAACAGCCGCCTTGCCGAGAGACCCAGATAAGGTAAGCTCGTTTTACTTTGTACACCCAAGGAGACGAATAATGCAGCAGTAGTTCCGCTTCAACTGTTTTCTTGCTCGCGTACGTGAATGGATTGAGTGTCGCTCTACCTGCGCTATTACTACCACAGTCTCGTCGTGAGCGGCACGTGATAAAAAAAGAGTTAATATTGATCGATATTGTCTATGACGTGCTGTGCGTCGCTGGCGGTATAGGAGTTAGCGAAATTGCCACGATTAATTTGTCGATAAAGATGCCATTCCCAGCTGTACGCGTAAAGAAATTTGCAAGAATATTCCAACTAAAACCTCCAGTCGTTGACTCATCAGAGGTGGCACAAAACGCAACTATATTTTCTTCGCTATACTGGCGCAAATAAAATCTAATAGCCCTAGTTCTCAGCAACCCCCTCCACCTCCACCGCCCTTTCGTTCTCAATCTAACGTTAAAAATATCCGGATCCAAAGCGCTAACCTTTCTATGAGAGTTTTGTACTTCTGGCCAAAATGTTCACCCCGTTCACCAGTTGTGCTTGCCGCCATAGAAAGCTGCTCCAATTTGCGTTTACGAGTGAAGATGCGTTGGCGTTCTGAACCATGCTTCGATGCCTCACGAAGATTTGTGGTGATGCTCGAGACTTCTTTCAGGCGTGTGTCGCCTTCTCACTGAGTTCTTGTTGGGCTAGTTTGTGAAACTCGGATACAAGACCTGTGCCTAAAGTTCCCAGAGTGAGTCAGCACAATGTGGAAGATTATGCAGTAAAACCGCCCTCTTGCTCTTTCCTCTAGAGAGGCCGGCGCCTAGTACGAGCCATACTGCTGCATGACAAGGCGGACATTTATGTGTGCATTCGCTGGGCAACCGACTTTAGGTCTGTCGAAATGGAGATCAGTAAGCAGGCGGGGCAAATGACTCCAAATAATTCTCGGTGAGAAATTGGTCATGTACGGGGCTGTAATTCATCCAGTGTAACAAAATATATACGAAAGATTGCCCTAGAATAAAGAACCGTGTCCGTGTGGGTCCAGCGGTTTCGAAACGCCCGTGATGACCCCAAGGACGACAGGTGATTCGAACGGCCCTCCACTTAGCTCCAAAATGTAGATATTGATCGTGTACGTAAGGATCGTGTGAGGAACACGTAAGGATCATAAGGATCGTGTGAGGAACACGTAAGGATCGTGTGATGATCGTGTGAGGTAAGGAGGGCCACGCTTGTCGGCGGCGGCAGCTGCTGAGGTCAGTCCACTGTGCCGGCGTGTGTGACGGGGATCACTGCTCCTTCAAGGGGCGATGGCGAGCGGCTACGAGTAAAGCTCGATGCGACGCTCTCTTGGGTGTTGTCGCCGCTGGCACTGTTGGCACGATTTCCCGCGACGATGGGCCTCTCTCGTCGTTGGTGGAACGAGAGCATGAGAAAATTAGTGCCGAGCAAGACGGGCTGTGCGGCGACGATGGCTACGATGTGGCGCCACAGTAGCGTGCGTCATTTGCGTGGAAACAAAGCGCGCTACTCACAGCGTTCTCTTCTTGATGTAAAACGTGTACCTATACAATCATAAAATTCAGTGTCATTCGAATATGTCAAGGCCGATGACCACCGAAGCTATTTAGCGCACGGCACAGGTGACCGAGAATATTGAAGAAAGGTACGAACATCATCAGCGATCTGTCTTGCACTTGAATGCGCTCAGTCTGAATGCGCGCAGTCTGCGCAAGCACTTAGATGAATTCTCCGATCTCGTTTCTTCATTCACCTTCCCATTTTCAATCATCGGAGTGTATGAAACTTGGTTGAGCGACCACGATAAACACCTTTTCTGTTTTTCTAGTTTTGTTCCTGAATACTCCAATCGTCCGTTCAGCAACCATGGCGGCGCAGCGCTGTACATCTATTCAGATATTACTTACAACCGAAGGAACGATCTTGAACTGAATGTCTCTAATTGTGAAGACGTTTGGATTGAACTTAAAAATGACTTCCTCAACATAGACAACAAAGACCTAATAATTGGTTGCATATATCGTTCACCCTCGTCATCAGCAATAGACTTCTGTACTGCTCTCCATAAAGTCATGGGACTGCTAGCAGATGAAAACAAAAATGTAATAATTATAGGCGACATCAACATTAACCTCGCTGATAGTACGTCTACTAATGCTTTACATTATTCTGATTGTTTTAACAGCTTTGGTTATGAATGTTTAATTAAGATACCGACACGATGTGCTAACCACCCCATAGGTACATTAATTGACCATGCATTATCAAATTTGGCATATCCACCAGACGCAGGTGTTATGATGACCGACATAACTGATCACTATCCTACATTTCTAAATTTTCACTATACTCATGGCTCCGAAAAAATCACGTACACGAAGTTTATATTAGACAAACAATCATTCCTTGACGCCGTGTCGAACCTTGACTGGTCCCCCATCTTTTCTACAAATGATCCACAAAAAGCATTTGCACTGTTTATCTCTATGCTTAAGTCATGTGTTGATCGTCATTCCGTTCAAGTTAAATGCCAGAAGAAGTACGCGTCGCCTCAAAATCCATGGATAACAGATAAGCTCTTAGCTTTAATGCGCAAAAAGGATAATCTTTATAAGAAAACCAAACGACAACCATTTAACAAGAATTTAGCCATTCGGTACAAAACGTTTTCTAACCAGCTTTCTGCCACATTGAAAAAAGCTAAAAAAACATGGTACGAAAGGAAAATTTTGGAATGCGGCAAAAACGTAAAAAAGAAATGGGAAATTGTTAACTCCTTCTTAAAGAGGGCAAATAATCGCGAAGCTATAACAGAAATTGCATCTCAGGGTATGGTATACAAGACCGCCAAAGAAATAGCTGATGCGTTTGCTGATTTCTTCTTTAGCAGCGAGCTACAACCACCTGCGCATGACAATCCCGTGCCCCAGCGCCTGCCACATTCTTTCTTTTTATTTCCAACTACATCTCAGGAAGTTCTAAACATTATAAACAACATGAAAATAACCGGCGCCGGCATCGATAAATTACACCTTTCCCATATAAAATTAATTGCACCCCTAATAAGTGATGTCCTTGCAGACATAATCAACGTCATGTTTAAATCAGGCAGTTTCCCACAAGAGCTAAAACAAGGCCAGATCACACCCATTTTTAAGGAAGGTGACCGCTCTTTAATTTCCAATTATCGCCCCATCTGTGTATTACCATTCTTTAGTAAGGTAATCGAAAAGCTAATAGAAAAACGTTTAACTAATTACCTTACAAAATTTAACATTCTCTCACCATTCCAATACGGCTTTCGCTCGGGTTACTCGACCGAACTGGCTCTCGTTGCTCTAACCGATCAACTAAAACTAGCTATCGATGAAGGGGATTATGCAGCGTCAGTGTTTGTAGATTTAAGCAAAGCGTTTGAGAAAATAAATCACCGCATCTTATTTCGTAAGCTTGAATCATTGGGAATCACCGGCCCAGCGCTCTTGTTACTACAAAATTACTTAACAGACACAATGCAACTAGTAACCACTTCAGCCGTTCATTCTAAAACGATGTTCACTAATATTGGTGTGCCCCAGGGTTCCATATTCGGTCCGCTTTTGTTTTTATTATACGTGAATGATCTGCCTAACTGCCTGTCCTTTTCGAAATGTATACTTTATGCAGATGATACTACTATTATTAATTCCAATAAATGTATTACAACCTTAGTATCTAACCTTAATAGCGACTTACACAGCCTGATGGAGTGGTGCCAAACTAACCAGCTACAGATAAACCCATCTAAAACAAAATTTGTTGTATTCACTTCCCACCAACGAACACTTCACTCCATTCCTCCTATCTTATTGGGCGGAAGTCCTATCCCTGCAAGTTTTTCATGCAATTATCTTGGCATAGAAGTAGACAAACATCTTAAATTTACTGAACACATAACCAAACTAAAACAGAAGATTACCAACGGGATTAGGGTACTTCTAAAAGCACGAAACATATTTGACCATCAAATATTACTATCATTATACTTTTCATATATTCATTCCCACATTAATTACTGCGTTACTTGCTGGGAAAACACTTACGTAACCCATTTAAACTCATTGCAAGTTCTATAGAATCAGGCTATTAGGATAATTACATTTAGCCCATATAATAACAACGCCTCATATCTTTTACGAACTAATCACATTCTTACAGTCACACAACTCGTTAAATATAATCTAGGTACCTTCAAATCAATTACACACGATGCGATAGCTTGTTACCACAGTCTTCTCTATTAAATACTAATATTACCAGGTTTGCAATAAATAGGAACTTCAGTTTACCTAAAATTCATACTAATTATGGCAAACAGAGCGTCCATTTTTCATCTATCGCATTCTGGAACACACTACCAATTTACATAAAAACACTTAAAATTCACGAATTCAAGAAACAACTAAAAGATTACATTCTGTCGAATACTGATGCCTAGTCCATACTCATAACCATTCTTTCAGGGTCCCTTCATTTCATTTTCATTGCCATACCGTTAGGTTTCTGTTTTTGCCTCACATATACATTCGAGTTAACAAATTATACTGTGTTCGTCACGTCATCTACGCAGTTACTTCATCAGTTATCAAAGAGATTGTGTTACAGTGCTTTTTTTCATTACATTTATGTATATGTAATTCTTCAATCATGGTATTCATACTAAAACCTGTAATTTTTTAACAATTTGTTGAAAACTGCTGTACTTTTGTTTTATTACGTTTACTTTGTAAAGGAGGTCCCATTGCAGTCTTTCACTCCGGGACCTCCTCCTGAATATTAACAACTTGTAATCATTCTAATGATCTCAATAAAAACGGATTCTGATTCTGATATTTGTTGTTCTAATCTGTGGTCGCCATGGTGATATAAGTACACGCACAGATTTGCCCATCACCTCTGTTATTAAATGTGTCAGTCACGAAAGACAGTGGTGGCTCACGCCCCCTTAAGCAATGGCTCATGCGCCCGTAAAAGCGGCGTCCATATTGCGACGACAGAAGTTAAATTCTAGGATAGAATGTTGAGCGGCAACGGAGCCAGCTGTGGAAGACTACGCGGTCGAGCTATTGCTGATGATAGACGTCGAATGCGCGAGCAGTGGCTGTAGCGCGTTTGTGTAGTTGCCGCCAAGAATTTTTAGCAGTCCTTTTTGAAAAGTTGTACAAAACATTTTAGAGCGCAGCTCTTTGGCGCCCGTTCCTGCGTTTCGCTTCGCCGTCGTGCCTCGCCGTTGGCCTCGTCGTAACCAAGGTCATCATCCGCGCAGTGCTCTAGCTGCGCGCGCTACTGCTATCTTGTCCTCCAAAGCTGGATCACGTGTTCTCGCCTATCCTCTCGCCCCCTTCCTCCGCGCAGCGCAGTTGCGGTGACTCTCGCCGCTACCGTCTACTGCTTCCTCGCCGTTCCTGCTCCCGCTGTCGCGACGGGCGCTCCTGGCCGCCTCGCGCGTGATCCAGGGGTCTCCGCTCATCCTTCTCCGCGTCGCGTGCCTGTACGACTCTCATCCGTGTCTCTATCTTCCCCGTTGGCGGGTCGCGTCCCTCAGTGGCATTTTTCGCCTCTCGCAGTGCTTGCGCCTGGCTGTCCTTCTCCCGCCTCCACTCTTGCCCTATACCTTCCCTTACCTGGCGCGGTGCCGTTGCGGTGACTCGAAAGACAGTTATAGCGTTTCGTTCCCTTACTTCTACTTCCAACCCCAACTTTGTACGGCCACACTGAGGCCTGTCTGTGAGTGATTGAGTGTGTGACCTCTACTCAATATCCCTGTTCTCCACCCGTTTCCTCATTCTACCTCAGAAGAAACATTAAATAATACTTGCCAATCTCGCCCCCCCCCCTCTCCGCGGTGGTGACCCACCATGAAAGGGCGCGTCGCCGGAGCGCCGGCTCGATAACGGCGGATATCGCTGTGTGTTGCCCAATCCAAAACGCAGAACCGCCTCCGTTCGGCCCTGCTTGTTCTGTATGCGGTTGCCTGTTGTTGAAATAAAGCAGCAGCTGCGCACAACGATTGCATTGCCAAAAAGCGTAATCGTCGGCCAATTTTTTCACGAACATCTGTGCTTACCCTTGTGCCAGGGACCTCTTTGGGTCTCCGAAGGCTGCTGCTTACGGGGCGACCATCCGGGCGCCGTATCTTGAAAGCGATCTGCGACGTGGTCAAAATGCGCGCCCGCGCGTGCCCCGTCCTTAGAGCGATCTACGAAAGTTGCAGAGTGCGCGTAGTGTCGGTATGACCGGTATGCCCTGTGCTTTCACCGTTTAGTTTGCGTTAGAGCAAGGGATATAGAAAGGTCCATTGCTCCAGCTGCCGCGATTCCTCACTCCGGCATTTTGACAGCTTGCTTCCGCACTCATCGAGCGATATGTGTTTCTGTTTACCTGTGCGCGTGTAACACCGTGTTCGTTAACTTAGCTAACTAATATGTTGGCGGGATAGTTCGTTTGAATTCATAATAAAATGAGTAAGTGCAACTGAACGAACACGTGAAAACATACACACAGAGACAGCGCTGTCTCTGTGTGTCGGTTTCTTTCTATGTCCTCGTTCAGTCACGCTTACACATAGTAGCATTGTTAATTTAGTTTGTAAACGAATGCTTAGAAGCTTATACCAACGGTAAAACTACTATACTCGCTTCGCATAGCTATGTACTAATTAGCTATCGCAATCGGTGCTTTGCCTTTCGGGCAAAACTGCGACTTGTTCTTCTCCACCACACTTGTCGGTCATATCTCCGTATGTTTTATTTAGTTTTTATGTTTTTTCTTGCTTTTCAATGTAATCCAGGGTAACCTCGTAAACAAAGGCTGCTACGAAAATGAGACGCAGTGATGTCGCTGTCACCTCTTCCTGCTCTCTGTGCACTATTTATATCATGCTGCAGTTTCATTGTTCAACTTCAATATTTGCGACGTTAGCCGTCTGTACGCATGAAACGCCGTGTTTTGCTTTTCAGGAGTTGATTTCAACTTCAGTAGGGAACAAGGGTCACTTACCTTCAATGAGTACGGGAGGATGGGCTGTAATTGTTGGATCCTACATTGATGCGAATCAAAAGTACGATGGGTGAGTAAAGACGATGTATGCATATATATATATATATATATATATATATATATATATATATATATATATATATATATATATATATATATATATATATATATAAAGAGAGAGAGAGAGAAAGAGCGTATGAACCTAATGAACTACAATAATTGCATTTACCTATTTAAGTTCATTACGTTCGTACTCTCGGTACCATACATTTGGAGCATGCGTGCACCACAGGCACAAAAAAAAAGAAAAGGTGCGCACGTCTCTCTAGATTTAGCACAATACGGAATAGTATTGTGCGTCCCGCAGAACACTCTTAAGGCATATGAATAAGCTCGGTCCATTGGGAGAGGGCATTGAAGCACGGGCCACCGCTTGCTATCTGCAGTTTATGGGACGCAAGTCCGTAGGGATTGATACCAAGGTAGTGGCGGTGTACGGTCACAGTCGCCTTACAGAGAGAGAGAAAGAGAAAGGAGAGAGAGAAAAAAAAACAAACGTTTAATAATGAAAATCAGTTACAGTTTTTACTTCACCCAAGGCGGGCGGCCTCCTCAGTCCAGGTAGCCATTGGCCCTTGCTGCTTCCCTGGCCTGGTTCACCAGCTTTCGCTGGTCCTCCAAGTTCGGGGCCGCGAGCATGGCCTCCCACGATTCTTGGCGGTCTTCATCTGTTCTTTTGTTTTCGGTTCCTAATTGAGCTTCCTCATGGTTGGGTTCGGCAAGATTAGGACACCGCATCAACACGTGACAGAGTGAGTGAGTGAATAAATTTCTATTTGGTCCAGCAAAACGCGATAAAACGCGCACCTGGCTAATCCCACGACGGGACTGACAGGTCTAGTCTGCCGGTCCGATCGCAGGCGCGCTGGACGGCCAGGATTTGGTCCTCGAAGACGGGACTTCGAAGGAGCGCGTTCCACTTTTCCTTGGTGAACTTCGGGCCCAGCGACCCGCGCTTCCAGAGCATATGAGGCAGGAGTAATAATTTCTTCACGCTATTCCACAGTCGTGAAACAACTCCGGCAACGCAACAACAAAAACGGGAAGAGTGTTAAGTTTTAAGACTTTGGGATGGTGGCCCGGCCGGAACTCTTAAACCGCTATGTGGATAAAAAGAAAATGCCGCATCAGCACTGACAATGACGACGCCCCGCGGTACAGTTTGGTCCACGTTAATGGAATATGAAGAAAAGGAAGAATGTAAGCGATGAATAAAACCACGATGAAAAGAAAGGTGACGGATGTCGACAGTTATTTCACGCTGTCAGTGTTCTTGTAAAGAATTAGATACAAAACGCACTTTGCCACAAATTAAGCACTTTTTTTAATTGTCTCCGGACCACATGCTCATTGGTGAGCATTCAGAACATGTGAAAACAGATATACGGCTCCGTCGTTTAGGACAGCGGGTAGGGTGAGAGAAAAACGATATACGCGTATTGTCACGACGTCAAAAACACAGGACGCAGGGCCGGGATGTCAGAAACGAAACCAGCTCTGTATTCAGAGACCCCAAGAACTAACACACCAGCTTCTTTCCAATATCGAGCGTGGTCGCTGCTCGTGCCCCTAATTCGTTTACTTCTGTTCCTAAATTTGCTATCTTTTAGTCGTCACATTAGCCTCTCTCCCGAGAAAGCATCCTCGTCAAAGCAACAGGAACGGTACATAGCTGCGGGTGCCGTGAATGCCGTCGGACAAATAGGGCTTCATCCGGACCACGCGCATGCCGTCGACGCCTTGAGCAATGCGGTCTATCGTGAGCAACCTCAAAGTTGACACGAGTGAGCCGCCGAAGAACTTTATACGGCCCGAAGTAGCGCTCTAACAGTTTCTCCGGAAGGCCACGACGGCGAATCAGAGTCCAAACTGAAACTCTCTCTGTGGTCATAGGAGACTGGTCGATGACGAAGATTATAGCGTATTGAGTCGTAATCATGCTGTCTATGAATACATATGCGAGCATGTTGTCGCTCTTCTTCAGCACGCTGAGCGAAGTCTTCAGCATCCGTTTCGATGCCATCGCATTCATGTGGCAGCATCGCATCTAACAAAGTTGTGACTTCACGACCATGTAGGAGACGGGACGGTGTGATTCGTGTTGTCTCTTGCTAAGCCGTGTTGTACGCGAATGTGACATATGGCAAGATTTTATCCCAGTTCTTGTGCTCGACATCCACGTACATGGAAAGCATGTCCGCGAGCATCTTATTCAGGCGTTCTGTCAGTCCGTTCGTTTGCGGATGGTACGCCGTTGTTCGCCGGTGAGCTGTTCCGCTAAGTCTTAATACTGTGTCTAATAGCTCGGCTGTAAATGCACTTTACCTGTCAGTTTATAGTACTGCTGAAGTACCGCGCCACGGTACAACATATTCTATAAAAGATCGGGCTGCTTCACGTGCCGTGCTCCTCTCCAGAGCCTTTGTTTCGGCGTAGCGAGTAAGGTAGTCTGTGGCTACGATAATCCATCTGTGACCCGCTGAAGAAGTTGTGTATGGGCCTAGAAGATCCATCCAAAATGGAGTTTCGGGCACTTCAACAGGATGGAGGAAATCTGCTGGTTTGACTGCGGGCATTCAATGCATGTCCGGACGTATTGTTGAACGGTCGCCGTGAGTCATGGCCAATAGTATTTTTGCCTCACCCTACACAGCATTCGTGTGTAGCCCAAATGAATGGATGTTGCTTCATCTTGGCATGCCTCTAGTACTTCACTCCTGAGAGGTGTTGGGACGACGAGTAAGTGGGTGTTTCCGTTCGGAGAGAAGTTCGCATTATACAGGACGTCGTTACGCAAGCAAAACGATGGGAGTCCTTTTGCAAAAAGCCTTGGCACAACGATGTTGCGACCCTCCAAGAAACCAATAATGGATTGAAATTCCCGCTCGTCACGTTGCTGCTGTGCGATTGTAGCTGCGTTGACAACTCCGACAAAGGCTGCATCGTCCTCATCTCCTGCATTGCCAGATTCGAATGGGGCGCGAGAAAGGCAATCGGCATCCGCAAGCCGCTTTCCCGATTTATAGACTATAACTATGTCGAATTCTTGAAGCTTAAGGCTCCAGCACGCCCATCCTCCTGATGGATATTTTAAGTTCGTCAGCCAACAAAGACAGTGGTGGTCACTGACAACATTAAAGGAGCGGCCGTACAAATACGGACGACATTTCATAACGGCCCACACCACCGCAAGTCATTTTTTTTCCGTGGCGGAATAATTCGCTTCCGTATGAGAAAGAGCTCTGCTAGCATAAGCTATTACTTGTTCAGCGCCGCCTCGCAGCTGCATGAGTACTGCTCCTAAGCCGACATTGCTGGCTTAGGTGTGAACCATCAGGGCGCCTTCGTCAATGTGTACGAGGACTGGGGGCTTTTGGAGGCGTTGCCGCAGCTCGTTGACCGCTTGTTTCTGTACTTCACTCCATGCGAACGCGACATCTTCCCTGGTGAGACGTCTAAACGGTGACGTATTCGTGAAAAGTTCCGAATGAAGCGTCGGTAATAGGCGCACAGTCCTTAAAATTGTCTGAATACATTTTTGTCAGATGACGCTGAAAAATTTCCAACGGCAGCTATTTTTTCGGAATCAGGCCGTACACCTTCATAACTGACCACATGACTGAGGAAGAGAAGCTCTTCAAAGCCAAAGTGGCATTTTTCCGGCTTCAGCGTGAGACCGGCAGATCGGATGTTTTGAAAAACCGCATGTAGTCGCCTCAGGTGCTCGTCAAAAGCTGCAGAATATACAATCACATGGTCCAAGTATACCAAACACGTTTGCCACTTGAGGCCTAAGAGTACTGTGTCAACTAGCCGCCGAAATATTACGGGCGCGGAGCAAAAGCCGAAGAGGAAGTACCTCAAATTCATAGAGGTCGTCAAGTATCACGAATGCAGTTTTTTCGCAGTCTCTCTCGTCAACTTCTATTTGCCAGTATCCGCTCCTTAAATCCGTCGACGAGAAATAACGGGCACGTCGCTGTCTATCGAGAGAATCATCTATACGAGGTAGCGGTTAAACGTCTTTCTTGGTGTTCTGAATAAGCTTGCGGTAATCAACGCAGAAACGTAAGCTGCCGTCCTTTCTAATTTTTTTTTTTTTTGCTAGCACCATTGGCGACGCCCAGGGACTCTTCGACGGCTGAATAACGTCGTCTTCAAGCATTCTTTTGACCTGACTTTCTATTGCTTGGAGTTCCCGTGGAGCCACCCGATACGCGTTCTGCCGGATAGGCCTGGCTGCATCATTAGTGATAATTTGGGTCAACCGCGTTTGACCAGCCCTCGACGTCGACGGGAAGGAGTCCTGAAGCTGATGTACACGCTCCAGGAGGCTTTGTTTCTGCGGAGGCAGCAAGCGTGGGCCAACATCGATGGATAGATCTGGAGGTACCGGAGGCAAGCAGGTGGAACCACCTTGCTCTACAGTGAAACAGTCTGTGACCTGAGTGAACTCTTCGACGTACGCGACTGTCATACGTCTTGGAAGATGCCGGCACTCATGGCTAAAGTTTGTTACGAGAAGTTCTGTGTGTCCCCAGTCAATGTTGACGAAGCCTCTTGCAATCGATGTGCCATGCCTGAATAGAAGCGCCGGAATTTGTTCGGTGACAGCGTCGGAGTTGCCCGGCATGTCGTATATCGCCAACAGAATGGAACATGAGCGCGGTGGGATGATCACATCATCACCGGCGACGCGGAAAGGTCTACGTCGCCGCTCTGTACAGAGTACAACGGAACCTGCGGAATGTCCGGAATGTTTATAACGGCACCGTATTCGCGCAGAAAATTCATACCCAAGATCAGTACAACTACACAAAAAGGGAGAATGAAGGGGGTGTGCAGAGGAAGCCTTACGACTGTTGACACACTGCAGGGAGGGTGAAAGCTGTTGTAGCGCAATGGCACTCCCGTTGGCCCTGCTGTAGAGGAAGAAACAGCAAGTTTATTAGTGCAGTGCCTCTTTTGGTTGCGGAACGGTTGTTGCTATATAACAGCTCGTGAATTCCCTGCTGCATTCGCGCCTGTATATTCCTTGCAGGGCTGCAATAGGGCTGCATATAGAGGGCTGTAGGGATGCATATATATATATATATATATATATATATATGAATGTATATGGATGTCGAAGGAGTGAAGGTGCGTTAGCGGCGAGGGTGTCGAATTGAGAATAAAGGAGTGCTGTGCACAAGTCCAGGGACACGGCTGTCTGTCAATCACGTGTCAACGCCCGTGTGTCAGCCGGCGTGTGAACTGCGTGCACAGCAGCCCTCTACTACCTATTTCGCGGGCGGTGGTGGGCTATCCTATCTCTGAAAGAGATAATAGGAGCGGCAGGAACCGGTGCTCGTGGAAAAAAAGAAAAAGAAAAGACAATACTGAACTAGTATAAATAAATAAAGAAATAAATAAATAAGAGGAAAAGAAAGAAAAGAACATGGAAAAAAGAAGGAATAAAAAGAAGAAAAAGAAGAAAGAATGCTAAGAAATCAAACTAAGCGTTGCTGCCTATAGCTTCAAATTTAGCATAGCCAATAGATTCTAAAGCTCCCTTTGAAACGTGTATGCCTATTGGTTGCAATGTCTGGAACTTATGGACAAGGTATGATTCTCGGTATTTTCTTTCTCGTTCACAACGGAAATTTGACTGTAAGATGTAGAGGTCATCAAAATTATGACCTGGTTGGTCGAAATACTTAGCGACGGCTTTGGGAAGCTTTTTAGCTTCCCAAATCCTCACTGGGATTAGCTTCCTTGATTTTCCCATTTCAGCGATACATTGTTTCTAACAAAATATTACCACGAAACAGGTAATAGAGGGCTGCTGTGCACGCCGTTGACACGCCGGCTGACGCACCGGCGTTGACACGTGACTGACAGACAGCTGTGTCCCTGGACTTGTGCACAGCACTCCTTTATTCTCAATTCGACACCCTCGCCGCTAACGAACCTTCACTCGTTTCCACACCCACCCACCATACGCCCTCTTCCCTTTACAAGAAACCCACCTATATATACTGTGGCGAGGAAAGCATATGTCGCCTTGAAGAAGTGCACTTGTCGAAACGTTGGCTCCTAGCTGCTTTCACCTTGTTCTAGTTTTGCTCATCGCCATGTATTATTGCGACGATATCGCCCCTTCATTCTACAAAGCTAACAAGGCATGCAGTCCTGGAAGGTAGTATCGATAATTAAACGCTGGAGACGCTTCGTGTGGCTGCTGCCGAACTTTACTGCATTATTACAAGTGCGCACCTCTAAATTATTGCAGGATTATGGTGGGTTACTATCGCACTGAGTGCTACCGTCACGTATTCTCCAAGCACAAGACCAAGGGCGTGGATGTCGTCTTCCGTCTCTCGGTGACAGAAATGGGTGTCCGAGTAGTCACTGAGGATGAAAGCAAATACATAAGAGGCAAGAGACTTGACAACGCGTTCATCGCGGTTGTTCTAGATAACATCGACATCAAGAACTTGGAGATGGTAAGAAAGCTGCAACAGTGCCTTGCCACTTTTCAACCATCTCGTGTGTTGCTTGATTTAATTTTGTAGAAATGTCATCCTCGTGCAAGCGCACAGCAATGTGGCCAGTGTCTGAATGCGAAACAAAGGCTTCCATGGAAGCACCTTGTGAAGCGAGAAGAACGAACTCGACTTGAATGAAATGCAAATTTGTTCTTTGAATCAATCAATAATACAAGCTACAGGAGCGGAAGTAGTGAAGCAAATACTTTATAATGATTAGTCGCGACAGAATACAGGAAATTGCGAAGGCGAGTCGAATACTTCTTTGTCGGGAAGTGTGCAGTATGAAGAGTTCCGTATTTCATTTCATCGGAATGCTCGGTCTCGGCCCAACATGTGATTCAATAGAATCATTCGTTCCTCCCTTCAATGAAAACAGGCACACTCCCGTTATTTGCTCCCCATCTTCAGTTCTTTTTATTAACTAAAACGACTAAATTATGGGGTTTTACGTGCCATAACCACGATCTGAGTACGAGGCACGCCGTAGTAGGGGCCGTTAGGAATAATTTGGACCACCTGGGGTTCGCATTTCGCCCCTTTGAAACGCGGCCGAAGTCTTGTTGTTATCGTACCAGCTATCATAAAGAATTTTGGTTTTTGATCCTTCAAATACGTTGCACTTTAAGGGAAACCACATTTGCATATCCTGTGTTGAAGTAAAGCATATTTGAATGTATTTACTTTCGTCCTTGCTTAGGTTAGTAGGCGTACGCCATGAGTCGGTGCTGCTGTTGTGCGAATTAGGTCGCTTCGCTAGTGTAATTGTAAGAAAAAAAGACACCGTACTCATTAAAGTGTAAAATTTAAGGGTGCATTTGGTAAACTTACGCGCCTGTTCGTGTTCTGAACAATGACACTGCCAAAAAGCAATGTCATTGTGAAATTTAAAATGATCGCGTAATAATTGATGCGGGAACTCGCGTCTATATACCGTTCCTTTCCAGCCAGGAATCTGGCAGGCCACACTTCATTTTGCCCAGTTAATGATATTACATGGTAGAGTTCATGTATGGTGATAATTTATGAGAACAGGAACAGTGTTTCAAAGCTACTGTGCATTATGATACCTTCTATAAATTAGTACTAATTGAGCGTGATTATATCAATGGCTTTTAAGGTAATTCTGTTACCCTTATCATTGATTACCCGCCTATGACATCGAGTAGCGACACTGACACTTGTATGTTTATTTAAGTTACTACCAGTCCAAAACGGGAAATTTAGAGGAAGGGCCCCAAAATTATGAAGTTTGATACAGCATAAGCAATAAAATTCATACAATACAATAAAGAATAGTAAAAGTGTACCGCAAGAGAGTGAACATGGCGCACTAGTTTATCTGATGCATGCGATGTCAAAGTGTGATATATATCTTACCTGTTTCAAATTTTTATGTCACTCGCGACGCCGTGAGAACTTACAGCTCGGTTCCTTCCCCTTGTCCATAACCTAATTCACATCAATGAAAAAATATTTTGTATTTGCGGATGCTACTTGTAATGTGATCCGTGGAAATGTTTCTTTTAATTAAGAGATTGACATTACTACCCAAAATTATACTTACCAGAGAACGGAATGAGGTTTTGCAGTTGAGATAGAACTACTGCATCACACCTGAGGCGTCTTTAGTTTGAGCTCATCTAAAAGAAAGCTCAGTTATTTAGAAGCTCGGTAGCTTGCTAATTCAGGAAAGTGAGATGAGGTAAGCAAGAAAATGCGATGTCAAGAAATATCGCACAAAAAATACATTTCCATACAATAATAGCTTGCCAGCTATGGCAGGGAATTGTTTTGGTGAAATGCCTACTAGAAAATGCGTTGTGTTCGTGCGATGGCCACATCCAGAAGTGTATGAGTGTGCGCAACGAAATGTCGCCATAAGATAACTGATACACTATTTTCAAAGAAGCCAACCTCAACAGTATTTCTCTAAAGGCTTCTGCTAGAACCCTTCCTTCGAGCCACGTGACCATGGTGAAACTGAGCGTGTGTTTCAAGCATCAACTTTAGTACGCAATGAGAAATTATCTCGCCTACTGTAAAATTGAACAAATGGATCTTTCTGTACTTATTGGAAAATATGGACCACAAGACGTAACGATAGATTATGTGATGCACTGCGTAAGCTGCGATGAAGCAGTCGTGGCTCTGGGTAATGTAGATAACTAGCCGTTCTCTTTGATATACCGCCACTTGAACAACTTAAGAAACACTTAGCAACGTCACTAAGGATGTAATTTGAGGGACTGACTACATTAACAGCAGCCTGTGGCGCAAACTCCTGTCGCAGTTGAACAGATTTACGGCATAGTGAAGGCGGTCATAAATACATTTCACTACAAATTTTGCACAGAACATGGCTGTTGAATTAAGGGAAAAGTAACTCTCAAATATGTCATATGCGATGACAATAGTCGCAGCTGCCTTCACCAGCATAAACAGCGCCGTAAGTATCTCTAATCTCCCTTGAAGTCAACTACACGACTGAGTGTGCCTGTACATAGTATGTACATAGTATATTTCTGCCTTCACTTCTCTCAAATCGGCAGAAATTATATGGATGAGAAGCCTTCGTGATCTCGTCCCTGTGCACTAAAAATTGAACGATTATCCTCAACGTAAGGATTGTAAAACGCCTGTCTGAAGTACAGCTCTGGAAGCGTTGCCGCAGGAGACAACTGACGTGACTTTGAAACAGGCAACCGTTATTGAGATTTTTACCAACAATCACGCATAACTGCCTTCTCCGATTCTCGAAGTGTGCGAAGATATATTGTTTGTGCGTATGCATAGCTGCGCATGTATTCATGCGCATTTATTATAAATATATGTTTAAAAATTGCGAGAATTACCAAAACGTCGCGGCGAAAATTATGCTCGATGAAGGCGGACTTTTCGGAAAACATTGAGTTCAAACGGCGAGAGCCACCATCGCAAAATCGCAACGTGGTGGCTTGCATTCGCTGCCCTCTACGCATGAAGCACTGTGAGCAGTGCCTGTGCCATGTTCGTGGTCTAAGATATCTCAAAACAAGCGAGCACGCAGAGTAGTGGAGGGAAAATATGATAGTTTGAATTCTGAACATTATCAGCCAACTCCTCAAAATAGGCACATACAGTAGTGGAGAGAAATGGTATAATACATAACGTTTGTGATCCTCCGCCCTAAACCTCTTAAAAGGCGGCGCTCCGCAACGTCAGACCACTAGCCTCGTGCATAATCCACGAGGCCAGTGCCATAATGCTGCCATAATGCCAGCATGTTTGCACCACGTGGCCTGCCAATAACGCGCAAGAAATTTAATCTTCCAAGAATGTATCCCCAAAAAACCGGTACACCAATCAGTATGTCTGAAAATACAGACGCGCTAGCAAGAGAGTGTCCACTGAAAACTGCAATATGTAAGCCGATGAAAGGCGTGTCAAGCAACATCTCCCTTCCTCTTTTTTTTCACCAGGACCGGTTTCTGCCGCTCCATCTATTATCTATTTCAGAGACACGATAGCCCACGACCACCGGCGAAACAAGTAATAGAAGTCTGCTGTGCACGCCTTTGACACGCCAGCTAACGCACGGCCGTTTACACGTGATTGACAGATGGCCGTGTCACTGGCCTTGTGCACAGCAATCCTTTATTCTCAATTCTACACCATCGCCGCTAAGACACCTTCGCTCGTTGCCGCACTCACCCCACCTTACGCCCAATCCCCTCTAGAAGAACCCCACCTATATATGAGGTTAACGAATTGTAAAGTTGCGCTATCTCACACTTACAATAAGGAATAATTCATTCACCTTCGTCACCTAGTGGCAGTAGTAAACAATCTGTTTTACAGCCTCGTAAAAATAGGCACCGGTAGCCTAAAGATGGTCGGCATTGAGCCTTGCACAAAAACTTACAACATCCTATATTTTGCTGAATGCTATAGGTGACGACACCTTAATGTGGCATTGTTTTCGCACGCGCTAATAGACTTTCGTTGCCTTTTCAGCACACGGGCAGAGCCCTCTGGACGTCACAAATCAGGGATGCGTCCTTTTAATTGCATGAACACGTCGTTATACGTTACCTCAACCAAGCGGATAATAAAAACACGAATAAAAGCATCATGCAGTGTTGTGCCATTAAATCAATTTTGTGTTTCTGCTACATCGGGAACTCAGAAATCAGTGAGACTTCCAAATCTATTTAGTGGAACATCGCAAGGTGGACGAAGAATCACGGAAGGAACATTTCTGATCCGCCTCACAATAGGCAAGGCTGACTGGGTTTCTCAGCAAATAAGGCTTAGCCGTTAGAGAACAGATCATTCTGGTCCTGGAATCGAAGCCGGAGACGTGCTTTCTTCACCTGCAGAGCTTTATTTTCTGAGAGACCCAAACGGGCTTATTTCGCAGCGTTGGCTATTATCGGCTGCATCACAACTGCTTCCTTCCGTGCGATTTGTGAGGTTCCTATGGGCAGGTTTTTGAGAATAGTCAGATGAGTAAGTGGAAAATTTGGGGGATTGGCTTTGCCTCATGTTATTTCCGTTGGGCGATTACCGGCAACGTGTGTGCTTGCGTTAGCAAAAGCGCTAGCTGCTAGAGCAGAGGTTCCAGATACGGTACGAGAATTCTTGGCGTAACCCTGAAATGCATGACACACACCGCACGGCTTAGCGCGCTCTCTTTCAGCCGGACGCCAGCCTTGCGGCTCTCACTGGAAAATTTTGACAATTAGTTGCCTACGAACGTTTAGGCACGACAAATATAAGGATTGCCACCTTTACGCATCTACGCTGTGTTACCCATGTGCAAAATATCACAGGTAGGTTTTCTTTGTTCAGACGCGCCCCAATAGCTTGAAACCCATTTGTACGGCTGTACTCCTGCGCTACGCAAGACTGTGCACTTTATACTGCGAGCAATTTGTTGGCGAATTAGAATATACAAGTTTGTAATTCTATCTGCGGGTAATCGGTTCATGCAAAAAAATTCTGCTGTTACCGTTTAACGCGTTAGCATAATTAGCGTACTTGACACACATTCTGGGGCTAGCTGTCTATGTATGTTTGTTCCCAACCATTTTCCCGCCTACCTGGGCCTTTCATATACCAACGGTTTAGCGAACTGCACCACGAATGCGCTGCATGTGTGCCACTCTTCAATGAAACCTCCGCCAACTTTGGTCATAGAGTATGTGTTAGTGGATGTGGGGCAAGCGAGGAAACAATTCTCAGCGCTCGCAGAGGCATCGACGCGCACGCTTGTCGTCTCAGCGGCCCCGTGCGGACTATATTTACTGTTTCTCTATTTTACTCATCTTTTCGTGCGAGCAGAAATCAAAACGTGCGGTAATTTTAATCTTCCTCCAACTAAAAATATTTACGGACAAAGTTTGCTACAGTTTTCAGGGTCAAAAATTTGGAATAAACTACCAGCAGAAATAAAACAAGGAAACAATTTTTCATCGGTGCTCAAGAAATACTTGCTTAGCCTCAATAATGCTTTTCAATGGTAACAATCATGATGTCCTTTCTTTTCTTTAGTAACTCGCTGACACCTGCTGAACATATCTTAGTGTTTCGACTTTGTCGAGATTAATAATGCGTGTTCATAATAATGCATAAACTTGCCTGCAATCGTCCTAACTAGTGTATTGTGTTTACTTAGAAATGTTTGATAGTATAAGATGCTTTTCGCTGTTTAGCATTTCATTGTGTACGCGCGTGCAACTTAATGGTATGCGACAAATATGTGTATGCACGTGACGTATCTTATTTGTTTTGTACTTGCAATTGTTATTCATTTTTCATTGGACCCGCAACTAGCCTGTGGCTATGGCTCCAACCAGTTCTGGTATTTCTGTATGTTCTATGTCTGCAAATAAAGAATTGAATTGAAAAAAATTGAATTGACCCCTCGGCAGAGTCACCAGATGGCGCAGTGCGTCCAGGAGGAAGCGGGAGAGAAGAGCCCTGTTGCGTCATGACGCGTTTCTGAGCGTGCGCACTCACTGGAGCGCCATCAATTTCGGATGCCACACGCAGACTTCGCGGCGGCGGCACTAGATGGCGTTAGCTGTTCGGATACAAAGGCGGCAGCCCCCCCCCCCCCCCCCCCAAAAAAAAATGAGAAACGAAAACACGGACGGAGACGAGACGACAAGGACAAGTGCTGAACGTCAGAGAGAAATTCCGCTGCAGTAGATGCCCAATACATAACTAGCTTCGAAGATGGCAATGCTTTGTGTATCGATGTATATTGATTGAATACTAAACGCATTACCGTCGCCAGTCACGGGGAGATGCATTCTGATTATTTGGCTTTGTGTTATTGTGCTAGCATTTTTAGCGTACTTAACGCCCATTCCGCGGGGCTATTTATGTATGCTAGTACATAACCGCTCTCCCGCCAACCTGAGTCGCTGTGTAGTCGATGGCTGAATATATTGAGCATCCAGCTGTTGTGCTCCGGGAACAGGGTCCGAAACTAACTATCGCATCAACTACAATTACTGAGTGTGTGGCGATGGGTCCATATGATCCGGTCCTCAATGATCTGCGGAAAAAAAGGGTTCATTTTTACTCTCTGCCATGAGGATAAACGTGGATCTTCTGAAAAAAAGGTCAAATTGTGAGGTTTTACGTGCAAAAACCACGATCTCATTATGAGGCACGCCGTAGTGCTGGGACTCCGTAAATTTCGACCACATGCGATTCTTTAACGTGAACCTAAATCCAAGCACACCGGTGTTTTCGCATTTCGCCCCCCTCGAAATGCGGCTGCCGTGGCCGGGCTTCGATCCCTCCCACCTCATGCTCCCACCCGACACCATAGCTACTAAGCAGCGACGGCGCGTGAAAAAGTGGCTGTACAACAACAAAGATGGTAGATGATAAATACCACTTCGTGCTCCTCTTGGGCGCTCTTCGCTTCTGCATCGTTCTCTAGATCCGCAGGATAACGGGCTTATGATCATACCGTGCAGCGTCGAAAGCACCGGCTCTGTGCAACTGAACAGAGACTACATAAAAAAAAGTAGCACACCCACTATTAAACAGCCCCTCTCCAGGTCACATAGCAAATTTTGGTTGTATGCTGCAAATTGTTACGTGCCCTGTAGGGGGCGTTCGACCACAAGAACGTTTTTGGCGCCCACGGGAAGAGTACAAATGAAGCTGTGCAGGGTGATATGGGTTGCACAAGTTTTGTGGTGAAGGAAGTTCACAGTAAAATTCATTGTGAAGAATGACTGAGGAATATGGAAGAAAGTAAAGGGCTGGGAGAGTGTTGGGGGTATTTGTGCAGGAAAAACATTGATTCACAGTCTACGAAATGAACTAGGAAGCTTACTAACAACAACATAACGGCCTAACGGCCTGTAGGGGCAGCAACACAGTAACAAAGAACGTCAAGCGGAAAGTCAGAGAAGCTGAAATAATCTAATAGGTGGCGGCATTTAAAAAGGAACCTGCCATGAGTAACTACTTAAGAGGAAAAAATTAAATCAAGAAAGAAACAATTTATGATAACTCAAAGGGAAGCTCATTACTCTTCGAAGTGAGATCAGGATGACTTAGAAAACCCACCTATAAAGCGTGATATAAGAAGGAAGAAGCATGTGTTTGCTGCGGTAAAACTCAGGAAACGATGGAGTATATTTGATTAGACTGTGACGATATGTGCCCAGAAGTCGATTTAGGCCCCACTGGCTGCTTGAAGCCCTTGGGTTCAGCGAGAGCAGGAATGGGGGAAGAAAAGTAGGGAAACGACAAAAAAACTGACACGTATAAAGACAAAGTTCACAATCGGGGGCCAGAAAATTTGGTTATGGGAATTCATCGTAGGTTTTTTTCTGAATTTCTTCTTTTCTTTTTAACGTAGGTAGGATATTACGCAGTATAATAGCAAGAGCTTGGTGGCGAAACCCACCACCCCGTTCAAAGGGGGACGCTCATAACATTCATTCATCCATTTTCAACTTTGTTCATCATTAGCCGATATATAAATATTTCAGTGCCGCGAACCCATGATTTCAGGAGACGAGCGTCACCGTCAACATAACGCTCTCTCCACTGGCCCCGCCTGGCCTCCGCAAGCGAAATTCCTTCCCTGCGTTCTCCAATACCGGAGCCGGAGTATCGCGTGACGCAGACGTCACGGGCCGCACCATCTGTTTTAACGCGACAGCGTTAAGGAGCTCGTGTCGCAGAAAAGCCGGTGTCGTCGGCGTCAGTGTCGGCGTCGGCGTCAGCGGCGTTGGCCGTGAGCGATAAATCCCAGAAGGCACTTCATAAATAAAAAACATCTTGCAAGATGGGCTGGTGGGAATCGAACCAGGGTCTCCGGAGTGTGAGACGGAGATGCTACCACTCAGCCACGAGTTTTTTTTTTCTTTATTGCCGGAAGTTTCACCAAGCTAACACCAAGGGCATCATTTCTTGAAATAAGGTAAGTGATACATAAACATACACAAACACACATTCAACTTTGTGCGCATGCATATTGTGCGGTCAGTCACATTGTGGCTGGCCATGTCCAGTTTAAAATTCCTTTAATGTGGCGAGGGGCTCAATCCTCGCCAGCCAATCCGGAGGACATTCTTGTTGTTTAATTACATCAATGAACTTGGAAATATCGTCCCGGAAGAGCAGCCGCGCAGGCCGGCTGTCAGGCTCACAAAAGAAACCGGCCATTCGAGCCCTCCATAAACAGTGGAGGCCCATTAACATAATTAAGTCCAAAGGCAAGCCGTCTTCATTTTCTACTGTCAGAAATCTAATACCTAATGGACTTAAAGGCAATTCTTTCTGTAGTGTTCTTTGAAGAACGTCCCAAAAGAAAACCCCTGCCCAACAATGCAAAACAACATGGTCAATTGTTTCTAATTGTTTACATATAAGGCAATTTGCTCCCCATGGTAAATAAAAACCCTTCTCTTGTAAAAAGGCCCGTACCGGCAAAGTTCCGGTATGCAACTTAAAGAAAAAGGATTTAGTGCTTGGCTGCACCTGCATTTTCTTAACACGCTTTAACACGTCGTTTCCTTGTCCTCCACTGTTTATGGCTCTGTACATCGGAACCGGCATAATTATGTCAACTACATCCCTGTACAATTTTTTCCGCGACACCGAAAAGAGATAATCATTAGAAAAACGTACGGACAGAAAACGGACACTGTCAACGACTTCCCTTAGGTACCCTCGAAGAGCACCAGGCATACTTAAATTGGAGACCACGTACATCGGCAGGTGCTTGTTCAGTCGTAACTGGCACATTGTGCGCAGAAAGGGGTCATGCACGTCTCGAAAAAAAGAAAACCGGTTTACTAGCTGCTTCACAAAAAGATGTGACAGGCCTAAGCCCCCGTCCTTGACTCTCCTAAATAAGTTCGTGCGGCTGCACCTCTCCCATTCTGATGCCCAAATGAACACAGCGAAAACTTTCTATGGAACCTTTGCACATTTAAACGAGAGCAACAGAAAACTTGCATAACGTACCATATTTTGCTTATTAAAAACAAGTTACATACAGTAGCTCTCGCAAACATCGAGAGATGAGCACCTTTCCAATTTGTTGTTTTTTCCTTGAGTCGTTTGGCCTCTTCTAGCCAGTAGTCCTCATTCCGCCGGTAATGTTCGAGCGGAACGCCCAAGTGTTTAGCTGGCGCTTTAATCCATCTAATGTTGGCGAACATTTCCGGTGTTGACTGCCATTCACCATGCCAAAAACCGAGACACTTATTCCAATTTGCAAAGCTGCCTGTTGTGTTTCCGAAATGTTTAACAATGGTTGTTACCTCTGTAATGCTTTCTTTTGTTGTACAGCCCACCGCTACATCGTCTGCATATGCCAGGAGTTTCACTTCGGCTTCCATGAGTTTGAAGCCCTTTATGCTACTATTTTGAATGATTGCCAAACAAAAGCTTTCTAGATAGATGGCAAACAAAAGCGGGCTGAGAGGACACCCCTGGCGCACGGAACGCTCTATATTAATGGGGGCCCCCAGTGTCTTATTAATAATCAGCCGTGTTGAGCAGTTCCGGTACGCCAGAGCTACCCCATCAGCGATGATTGATCCTACATTCACGTGCTCAAGAACTAATAACAAAATTTCGTGTGGGACAAAATCAAAGGCTTTTTCTAAATCTATCTGCAGGATCGCAACGGCATATCGAAAATCGTCACAGCATTCCAAGACGCCTCTCATCGTGTGTACATTTGTCGCAATAGTGCGTCCCTTTATACCACAAGTCTGGTGCGGTCCTACAAGATCCTTAATTATTGACTGTAATCGGCTAGCAAGAACTTTCATTAAAACTTTGTAATCCGTGTTGGTCAATGAAATGGGTCTGTATGCTGTGACTAGCCTCAGCATTGCTTTTTGGTTCGTCTTAGGAATAAGGACGGTATGGGCTTCAGAGAAAGACGGTGGTAATCTGTTGGTAGCAAAAACTTCGTCAAACAACGCTTTCAAGAAAGGCACCAACTCGTTCTTAAACGCTTTGTAAAAGGCCGCGCCAAGACCATCCGGGCCTGGCGACTTATTAGGGCTCAGGTTATCTATAGCACTTTCTATTTCAGCATGCGTAATGGGTGCTTCTAGAAGTGACTTCGTTTCCGCTGATAGTTGAGGCATACGAGAAAGATAGTTTGCTCTGTATGCCTCGATATCGACTGGCTGGTATGTAAAGAGCCGCTCGTAATGCCAGGGAAAAGCACCTGCGATGCTCTCCCGGTCATTCAGTTCTTGGCCATTCTCTTCAATCACTTCTATTTCGTTTCGCCGCGCATGCGTCTTCTCGATACCTAGCGCCCGTTTCGTGGGCGTTTCACCCACGGCCCATGATTGTGCTCTGGCTCGAACGAGCTCCCCGCGATAGCGGTTCTCCTCGAATTGCTCCAGCTGTTGTTTTATCCTAAGTAGGTCTTCTTTAAAAAGACCTGGCTGTTTGCTTTCTAGCGCAATTAGTTTCCGCAATGTTTCCTTCAGCCCGTTCTCTCTCATTTTTTCACGGTATTTCAAGACGCTGCTTCTTTCGATGGCCTTTATTTTAAAACTTTGTTTTGGTAATTCCCAATCAACACCTATCTGCTTATTACCATCCAGTTTAACCTCGTTAATTGCTTCTGACACAAAACGGACAAAGTGCTCGTCACGTAGTAGCGTTGCGTTGAATTTCCACAGATCCCAGTTAAAACTATTACATCTTTTTTTTCCCCCACATTGCATTTCACTAGGCAATGGTCCGAGAAAGAGACGGGTAGTACAGTGTAAATGTTACATGCAGGTATGATTTGAAGGGACACGTAAATCCTGTCTAGCCGAGCATGGCTAGAGCCCTGAAAATGCGTGTACTGCACTTCGCGTTCCCCTTCTAGACATTCGGCAACGTCGGCAATATCATGCTCGTCTATCAGTTCTTTTAACAATACGGTGCTCTTGTCGTTCGGTCTCTTTTTTGTAGCTCTATCCCTCCCACTCAATACGCAATTGAAATCCCCTAGCAAAACCAGTTGTTTCGTGACATTGAGATGCTTCTTAATTTCCGAAAAGAAAATGGTTCGGTCTTTATCCGCGTTTGGTGCATAAATACAAATGACCCGCCAGTCACGCTCGCCCAACGAAAAATCGCACCACACAATCCTACCCGACACACATGAAAAATAATTTTGTATCACAAGGCTTTGCAATTTTTTAACAATAATGATGCAGCCACTAGATGTTCCCACGGCATGGCTAACAAACACAAAATACTTAGACGTGAATCGAAGCACCATGCCTCCGGTTTCCTCCTCTCCGTCAACTTTTGTTTCTTGTACTGCCAACACGTCAATGTCCTGGTCCACCAAGAGTTGATAGACCTGACTCTGCTTTTTCTTGGCAGCCAGTCCTCGCACATTAAGTGTGGCGAAACTAAAAGACAGGTTGGAAGCCATCATTCACTAATATTTTTAAAAGGAAACCCGAAGCATGGTGCTTACCTTTAACGTCTAGCACAACGCTAGACGCCACCGTGCTTGTCCGGTTGCCCGGTGTCGCTTTTTTGCGGCGCCGGATTGTCGTCGACACGCCTCACTGCCCCGACGTTCGGCACTGGCTTGTAGCCGGAGCGTCTCCCCAGAGGCGCCTTTGCAGGCGGTTCATCCGTCTTGTTTGCCTCATGGCTACCTTTGAGGTCTTCTTTTTCCAGCGGTCGCTTGACGGCCGCGCCAGCAACCGATGTATTGGTGGTCCCGTCAGCTGCCTGGTCCTTGCAGTCGGTCAGCGCGCCCACCACAACTTGCGGAAGGTACTCCCCTTTCTCAACGCCTTTCTCTGCCGTTGCCGGTGTCCTCGGAGATTTATTCGCGAGTTTAGGGGGCCGGTGTGTCTCCTCTGCAGCAGGTGCCACTGCAGTGGTGGTCTCTTGCAGTTTGGCCACGTCTTCCGTACCTCTGGCAGCTTCCTCAGCTTCAGCCACGTCCATGACTTCCTCTGCTGTCTTGTCACCTTCAGGCTGACCCACCGCTGTGGCGTAAGAACGCTCACATTTGGCGTCAACATGCCCGAAACATCGGCACAGAGAACATCGGGGTACCTTACAGTCGCGGCGTACGTGACCGTTTCCTTTGCAGCGCAAACACTGCATCGGGCGTCCAGGGGCGACGACGAGGGCCAGCTCACCGGCGACCCGGATCTGATGGGGTAGGTCATCCACGGTGACACCGCTCTTGAAGTTCAACAGCACAGTCCTCGTCGTCGAGCCTTTGTCACTGACGCCTTCAACGCGCCAGCGCTCCCGGCTGACCTCCAGCACCTTGCCGAAGGCCGCAAATGCCGTCTTCACATCCTCGTCGTTGACACCGTGGAGTAGCCAGTGCAGCCGCAACTTCACCGTCCGGTCCTGCGGATCGATGATGAGGCAGCGCCGCCCCTTCACCTGAAGCTCCTTGACGGCCTGCAGACGCTTTGTTGCATCAGCGCCACACATGGTGACCGCCCAGACATGGTTTCCTTTCGATGACTTCGTAGCAGGTGGCTTTCTTTCTAAATTCTTGTCGGTAACTAGTGACTTTGCAGGGCTAGACTACCTGCCACTGATTGTATACTCATTACTGAGGTTTAGCGAACCACACGGCGAAACCTGAGTAGAAGATGCGCGACGACATCGTCATTAGCGGCATATCCGGCCGCAAGCAGACAGTCTGGCCGAGCTTAGGAAGAAGCTGCACGCGAACGTCGACCTCGTCACGGACGATTAATACCGATGGCCACAAGGTAAGCGCGCCTTCTAAGACGCAATGAGTGAAGGACTAGGCAAGATTTGCTTGACAACTTCGTTGCACTCCCATTCTCGAGGAAACAAGTCTTAACGGGGTAAAATAAACGGCAAGTTATTTTCGCGAAAAATTATTGCGTATTATGCGTGTACTACGTCTGTATATTAAAGTAATGCCGTGTTTGCTTCTTCCTTCGACTTTTCCGCAGCTGTTGCTGCCGCTTTCGCTGTCTTGCACGCTGCGGTGGGACTTGGTTCAGAGGGTGTACACAAATGGCAGTGGCGCGGCAGAGAGGAGAGGAAACGCGAGAAACTCGTTTGGTCCCTCCCGCTACTTATCGGTGTCGTAGCCTTTGAGTCTCGCTAATTTCGACTACTAGCCTCGAACCACGCGAAACTTAAGGTCAGACCACACTCCCGCTTTCCACGGCGCATTCAATCCTGACCGCTCCTGGTTGGACGCCTTGACAGACTTCGCTTCGTATTGAGCTGTTGACGGCACTTCAAAGTGCGGAATTTGGATGTGCCCACTACGCGTCGGTCAATCTGCAAGTGCAGGACACAGCCGGTTCGCACCATGTAGCACATCCAGGCTTGAATATGTGAGCGCGAGTGCACACTCAAGCCCTGTCTTGCTGAAAGCGAATGCTGACTATATGCACTACAGCTGCATGTAGCTGCCGTCTGATACGTAGCGTAGATACCGCGGCCTGCTCGTGCTGCCGGGACGACTGCGCTGCCTGAGCGTACTGTGGCTGACTGAGGAGAACCGCGTTTGGCGAAGCGTTAGGCACGTCGTAGGCGCCAAAATAGGAAATGGTGTCTACGTTAACGTCGACTATCAAGTTTGAACTGCGTTCCACGATGATGTTCAGTTTCGTTGCGGGCACTCCCCACTATGCCGTAGCCTTCGCAACGCATGTAATTGAAGAAGGAGCAGAAGCACCACGGCGGTAACGCAACGGGGGGGGGCGGGGGGGGGGGGGTTCACAATAACTCTGCGTCTTCTGAACGCACTGAACACCTTATTGAAGAACGCCGGGTCCATGAAGCTAAAGTCAGTGTGCTTGCGCAGAACTCTTATTGTGTGATGTAAGTGTATATTAAATGTATTAAACTGCATTTGCCGTTGTTAAGCACGTAATAAAACTATCAACTCCCTCCCGCTTCCCCTTACACGGCAATACGTCTCTACCTAGAACGTGACCGAGCACACATTAGGTTTATTATTTTATTCCTGAGAATTAAATTGGTCATAAAGCAATTACAATGACAAATGATAGTCTATGTCTTCTACTCGTGAATGGTATACTATCTCTGTTTAGATACCCAACTAGAGTGGAAGCTGTCCATTGAAATGATCCTCTGATTCAGTACGTGCTGTCCCATCAGGATACTGTGTTATCGCAAAGATGTTGGTCTCTGTGCTCGCCCTATGGATATATGCTACCTTTACTTATTTGCCCAAGCAATGCGGAAGCTCGTCATTGAAATGGTGCTAAGATTCCGTGCGTGCTGTCTAATCACCATATCACGATATCGCAGGTGTCACCTTTCCATCAAGCAAAGCAAAGAGCAGTTGATGCGTGACGCCTACGCCGAGGCGAATATCGATCCAAAGAGTGTGCACTACATTGAAGCTCATGGTACAGGAACGCAGGCAGGCGACCCGGCTGAGCCAGCGTCTTTTGCCAATCTAGACTGGAAGGACCGCTGAAGGTCGGGTCTGTCAAGAGCAACCTCGGACACTCGGAAGGCGCATCGGGTGAGAGGCAAGTTGTGAATTCAACAATAGCCTGTAGCTTCCACCCTGTCTGATGATATAATGGGCTACTCCAAGCCTTGTTTGAGGTGATGTATCAAATGGCGCACACCTTGCAAAGACACAACTGGATTTGGGGGCATACGTTCTTACGAGCACATCAATGCGGTTTAACCCCTTTGGGCGCTGCGTCAAGAATTGTGCAAACTAAAATAGTGCATCAAAAGCAAAAGCACACAAGAAAAAGTATTATAACGCGTAAGCATCTACTTTCAGACACTTCCGATTGGACCAGCGCTGTATGTTTCAATAACAAATTTGAAGCGCTTAAGTAAAATGAGTTCTTAGGTAGACGGCGGGGTGCTTGCTTCTAATGTCAGTATGTCTTCGTGTTGAGGTTTCATTGCTTTCGTTGTTGTTCAGAGTGTATTACATCAGGTGCATTTGTTCCAGTGTTGCAGTACAAGCTTCTGAAGTTTGCTAGCCATGAAGTAGCGGATGTTCTCATATCTGATAAATCTAGGAAATGTTAGCGCATGGAATCGACATATCGAAATAGCAAATTAAAATTCTTAATCCATTCTGCTGCTGTGCCTTCATGATTCTGAAGAGGCAAAAAATGTTGTAAAAGAATTTTTTTTTCTATGGGGACAATTATTCAGCGCTTCAAGGGGTTAAAGAGCTTGAGTATGATGGCCTCAAATGAACAGGGCCTGCATGCTGGAAACTTCTGGTGTTGAATTCTCAAAGCTTTTTTTGCGTGAGCGCTGTTTGACATCTGTTGTTACGAACAGTTCAAGCGTATAGAATTCTGAGTACGGGTGCTGTTCGTGAGGCTCACCGACAAGAAAATTGGAAGTCAGTCACATTTACTAATCGGCTTGTCGCGTTTCCTCGACAAGCCGATTAGTAAATGGGACTGACTTCCAATTTCCGCAGCCCAACTAATTACGTAAATACCATTCGAACTTCAAGGTGGACGGTACTCACGAAAATCTTCATTAGTAGTGTTCGCAAGAACCGATGCAAACTTCGATGCCATGAAACATTTTACATGCGAAGGAAGCCAGCCATTGTTGAACAGAACATTCTATGTGTAGTGGGGCTGCTGTTTCCGCTCTCTTTCACATTCACCTAGGCAGCCCTTTACTCGAAAACGATGCTTTCCTAGGGATCAAACATATACAAAAAAAAAAGAAACTAGGTATCAAACCAACCATCAGAATTTTTTATTGTGATTAGCATTCTTCCGAAAATTCACCCTACTTACGTTATGTATGTTTCTCTGTATCTAAGCTCTTTCATGCCAACTTGGATCACTAGGTCTGTGCAAGTGGGTATGTGCCGCTGTTCAGTCAAAAAGGAGAACCATTTAAAATATCGACGCTGGTGGGAGGAATCGAGCCTGCACCATATACATTCAGTTAATGTTTGAATATACGGGGTGGCCATTTTGAAGTTTTACGTAATTCTTGAAGAAATTCCTTGTTGCAGATTACATGATCTTATCCCTGAGCTTAGGCTGGCATTACTTGCACGAGAAATGGAACCGCGTAATTACCTAATTAATAAGACACCACTAATTAAATGTTTAATTAATTATTCCACGGTATATATGGCAATGCACGAATTGTAGCCAGCTAGTTAGCAAGGCGTATCCATTTGGAATGAATTTCCATAATGATCCCACTTTTGAGATGAGCGCCTTCAAAATCTACGTAAAAATGCACTGTTGTTCCACTTACTTTTTCAACAAAGCGCTGTTTTATGCACTGAAGCACAAGAGTAACAGGAACGCCCGTGTATTTCGGCCCACACTTTGGGAATAATATCTCGAAACTGGTGTAATCCTTGAAATTCATTTCGAGCGGATACGTTTTAGAAGTTCACTGGGCGACAATACGTGAATTGTATTACGTGCCGGAAAGTAATATATTATGAAGGTAATTAGCGATGTTTTCTTTGGCGGATATGTGTTTTGATTTTTCGTGCTGGTAATGTCCGCCTCTTCGACTAACACAGCTCAAGGACAGAAATTATGCCACTCTCCCACTGAGGTAATTTTTTAAATGTAGTAAAAGTTAAAAGTGATCCCCCCATCATATTCAGACACGCCCCACTCGCAGACTTCACGGCAATGCCACTAAATGGCCTAGCGTTCCTACAAGGAACGCGTTAGAGGAGCTCAGCTCCAGTGTGCCCCTGATACTTGATGCGTTTCCTCGGTGGCAATACAGTGTGTAGCTACAACGCTTCAGTGCTCATCGTCCAATAGTTCACAATCATCCTGAGGTGGTTCCACCCAGAATTTTACAAGGACAGCTTTGTATGACTAACCTTCTGTAGCTTTTTTCGGCGTCCGGCAACAGAAACGGACTCACCGATTTGTAACAAATCCAGACGGGTGCAGTGCGGTGGCGCAGGTGTCAAATTTCGGAACGGATTAGAACGCTCGCCGTGAACAATAGCCTGACATCAAGGTTATCGCAGTATATAAGCAGGAGAGGTATCGGCGCTAAAAATAGCTGCGCTATCCATGGGGTGGAAACGTATAGTTCGTACACCCGAAGAACGAGATGCCTACGAGGAGCGCCGGAGGGATCAGCAACGAGAATGTAAACGGCGCCGGCCCGAAACGACCACCGACGAAGAACGTTCCCGCGATGCTGAACCTAAATCACAATCGCGAGGCCGGGCACATCCGAACGAGCAACGATGCCATACTCACAACGCAAAAAAATGTCCACTGTGAAGATGGAATGGCATCGAAAGCACTTGTTTTCGTTTGAGAGCTTTGACTATCGCCCGCTTCCGCTGCCATTCCATCCTTACAGAGTGCAGTGGTTGTCATTTTCGACCAAAGCGTTCTCTATCTATTCTTTACCCTTTCCTGTGGCTGCTGCTGCTTCGGGCTGCTCTCTTACCGAATAGCACTTGCCGAATACGTGGGCCTTACTAAAAGTTAGGTTGTCATCATGTCATCACTGCCGTAGCATTTTCATCCATGCTGGCTCCTGGGTGCAGTTTTGGACAATTGGCTTGTATGGGACATCGTGCAAACATCAGATATAATACTAATTGAGGCAGCCTGTGGCGGCAGGTCATGCACGTAGGCGCGGAACTGAGCTTTGCAACAAACAAACCGTTGTGCCATGCCACCGTCGTTTTCCCGTCGTCGTCACTCCGCCGTCCTGACGGCATTGCCTTCATTTAGTCGTCGTCACAGTCGCCGTCATGTTGTCGTGGTCGTTCCATTGCCGTCATCATGCCGTCGTCGTCTGTCATTCCTGCTGACTCCTGGCTACAGTCTTGGGCTATTGGCCAGTGTCGGACATAGTCCAAACACCGAATGTATTGCGAATCGGGGCTGGCAGGTGATGCAAGTATGCTTGGACGTGAACTTCAATTCTAACATGCCATCCTTGTGACGCCAGCGTCGTCATTCCGTCGTTGTCGTGCTGTCGTCATGAGTCGTTTGTCGTCATTCGGTCACCTTAATTTTGTCGTAGTGATTGAACTGTCATCCTCTCATTGTCCTGCCATCGGCGCCATTCCACCGTCACCATTCAATTTTCGTCGTCCCATTGTGAGTCATGCCGTCGTTGATGCGGTCCAAACACCCAGCATCAGCTCAATCCCCAGGATCTCCCTTTCCCCAGACACGGCTACACGCGGTAGGGTCCAACTCGTGCGCTCGGGTACGCGGTGTCGCAACACACCAAACGCCTGCTGACGCAGACACCCCTGCGGGGCTGGGGGAGAGGAGAGAGCCGGTGGCGCCACGTCATGAGTGTATGAAATGTGTGCGCCACCTGCCGCGCGTCGCTTGCTCTTCGAATTTCATCGGTTCTGTCTGTACTGCGATGGTTTCTAAGGGTGTACCTCAGCAGCAGCTGTGAAATCGGGTCGCCCACAGTAATGCGCCTCAGGACAAGAAGCAAAAGAACACAAAAAAATGCCGCACGACGAGCAAGGAGGCCGGCGCTCGCTGCAGGTAAAACCATCGCCAGCATGTCTACATCAGCAGAAAGGACTTAGATGCATGTCGAAAGCATCAACCGAAATCCTTTCAGCGAAGCGACATTAGTGCCTTCGCGTTCCGACACGTCAGCAGTCTTAAGTGTCGGCCGAATTTGTGCATTTCGCTCCCATCGAAATGCGGCCGCCGCGGCCGGGATTTCAGCCCACAACTTCATGCTTAGCAGCGCAACGCCATGGCCGCTAAGACATTACGACTTGTTTTTTTTTTCGTTGACCTTTGTCAATAACGCGCAGTGGGTATTCGCCATGAGTGAAAAAACAACGGAGCGAAAGTAAACGCTATTCTCCTCTTCAAATTAGAATTTATTAAGTTATCCATAATTTCTGTTATTTCATTTCTTTATATTAACTTATTTTGTCGCAATTCTTAACAATATTTTCATTACACTTCTAAATTACAGTTCTTCGTCCCACGCTCCACTATTCAAATCTAGTTTCGCTTTACTTGTAACCATACGGAAAACCGCCTGCTTCTTGGTCAATCCCCAATAGTGGTTACGCGCCACTGTCGAGGACACAAGACAAAACTAATACCCTTTTAAGCTACCTACTGCTTGGCCTAATGTCCTTATTGGGCGCGCGCCAGACAAGAGGAACATCATCATCCTTATCGTCGCTGATTCCCCGCTGTAGGTTCATGATCAGCATCACCATTATTGTCAGCGATCTGTTCGTCGTCGCGGCTCTGTTGCCGAAGGAGCGCTTGCGGTAGGATCTTTGCACCACTACATGGTGAGTTAGCTCGCAAATGACGATGAACCTTGCGAATGCTGTGATGTGCTTAAGTGCTAACGCCTTATGAGGAGTTTCCCAACAGTTATGAAATCTCACAGATTTGGTTGAATGAAGAACACCTCCTTGATATCTTTCATTTATGCCTTTGCCAACTAAAGTGCGTAGTTTACGGCTCAAGGCGCTCAACGACTATGATACAGTGTAAATTAGTTTAGTCTGACATTACCCAGGCGGGACAAGCAAGCCTGGTGTTGCCCGAGAGTCTACGGTGCTCGCCGGTTACACTGCGCTTCCTATGTTCCGCCGCAGCCATTTACAGTCATCATCATCACCAGCAGCAGCCGCCGCCTACATTCACGTCCACTGCCGGACGAATGCGCCTCTCAACGATTTCGAATTACCCCTGTCTTCGCTTCTAAAATCGCTACAACGCAACATGGAAAGGAAGAAATCAGCCGAGGTGGCCAGAAGAAGGAACAGTGCGCTTTCTGTTGGCCGGCTTGGGTTCTTTCTTCCTTTCCGTGTTGCGCTGCGCCAGCTTTACAATGCAATACCTACTCGCCCGATGCTCAACCCTGTCTTGGACTGGCTGATTCAAATGCGTGCCTGCAAATTTCCTATATTTATCACTCCTGTAATTTTCTGCAACCAACGGCGGCGCGCTTTCCATTACTTGGCACCCATTCTTTAACTTAATCTTCACCGGTTATCTAACCTATGCACTAAAAGGCCTGTCCAGTTCCTTTTTTTTTTCTCTCTTAAGGTGAACTACAATATCGGCTATCACCGTATTTTCTCTTATCCACACTACTCTCTTCTTGTATCTTCACCTTATTCCTTGAATGTTTCGTTCGATCACTCTTTGCGCGGTCCTTGAATTTTTCGCTGCCTTCTGTTTCAACCCCCCAAGTTTCTGTGGCCCTTATGTTAGCACGGGTAGAATGCAATGATTGTACGCTTTTCTTTTCAACGACAGTGGTAATGTCCGAATCAGGATTTGACAATGCTTGCCACGTGCACTTAAACCCATTTTTAATCCTTTGTAACTTTTCTTATCGTGATCAAGGTCCCCCGTGAGTACATGAGTTGTATAAAGGTACTCCTGCACAAATTCTATAGGCGCAGTGGCGATCATGAATTCTTGTTCCCATGTCAGGCTGTTCAGAATTGCCTTTGTATTCTGCAGATCCTACTCATCAATCCTACTCTTACAATTTTTTGGTTAAGGTCCTCAATAATTTGTTGCAATTCATGCCCACTATTGCACAATCGGACAATGTCATCTGGAAACCGAAGGTTGCAGAGGACACTTGCAAGCATACCTGCTTCCAATAGTGCAGTGAATAGCTTTGACAGAGACAGATTGCTGCTTATTCATATTATCCATTCTGAAACGGGATCTTCAGTCCTTTAGTTTGACAAAGCTGCCATGGTGCAGGGACTAGAGCACTTTACTCTCAAATGTATTTTTCCATAGAGCTGTATTCGGTTGATTATGATTATGAAAGGCATTTAAAAAGGTAACCGCGTGCATGCGATGTTCTAGCGACAACATGGACATGACATCACACAAGAAAGAAAAAAAAAAGACGAGGTTGCGACACACTTGTGTCGTTATGAAAGTAAATACAACCTTATGGCCGTAAAATATACAGAATGCCACGAGGCTGAACATTTAAACAAAATCGAACTGATCCAGCTTAAGTGTGCCCTCATAAACAGTAAAAATACGTTCCGAAATGCATGCGATTACGTGCATATTATTTATAGATAGAAAGCACGTCTTTAGAGCAGCTGCTAAAACTACGAACTTGAACGCGTAAAGCGTTCTGACAATTTCCTGTCGGTAGG
The DNA here is from genome assembly GCF_023375885.2 of Dermacentor andersoni. NCBI lineage: Eukaryota > Metazoa > Arthropoda > Arachnida > Ixodida > Ixodidae > Dermacentor > Dermacentor andersoni. The sequence goes on along the minus strand of NC_092821.1, from coordinate 115,672,399 downwards.
AAATTGTCAGAACGCGAAAAGCGTTCTTACAATTTCCTGTCGCCATCGATGCGTCGGACGAAATTGCGACATTGTAGTATTTCCTAATGAAATGACCTTTATCTGCCAGCCTTCAAGTACTGGTTACATGATGATTATGACAGGAGAAATAGATCGAGTGTTTATAGTTCACATATTACCGCTGCGTACAAGAAAACATGAGGATCCTGCTACATTGCCATCGATTCATAAAACATCCAAATGTTATCGCATTACACTTACTCGATTGACGCATGAAGATATTATATGTGACATAGATTACACTTACCAGCGTTTCAGTAAGCACCGCAACGACCTATTGAATGGTTCCATAGCTGGCAAAGTTCCGTGCTTCCACCATAAAAACCAAAGAGCCAATCGAAGCTGTATAAAGCCACGCTGTAGTGCGTTCCGAATCAGGCTTTTTATTTTTCACTCTTTTCGCATCGTATTTCCTGAAACTAACAAACGTGGTGGCTGGTACTGTAGTTGGCGGTGTATGATCCCCTGATGGTGCTATCAAATAAATGCAGAACACGCGTGAGACGCTGGTAACTGCACAGAAAAGTTGCGAAGTTTATCGGTATTGAATTAAGCATGAGAGTAGCTTCGTTTCTCAGCAGGTACCGTGGTGCGTCTGACGAACGTTACAATTAACCGCCCGAATTCACCCGATAGGTACGTTTTGTTCTTATTGTTGTTTTCTTTACAGAATGAAATTATAAATCAATTTGTGGACTTCAAATAGTGATAGAAATCCCAAACTGCTTTCCCTGCGGTGGACACATTCATACACATACTAGCAACATGGTAGAATAAAAGCTTTCAGAGGCGTCAGGCGGTAAATGTTAGCGATGAGTTGAATTTCGAGTGAAGATGTTTTATTCCATTACCATAACCAGTGACGAGCCACCAGATGTGAACTCATTCGCCCGTCTCTTCTCTGCACCTCTTGCGTACCGCTGGTAGGTGACAATATCTGAAGCATGGTTTCAGAATTAAATGTATGTGAACCTTCCTGCAGGTATTGCGTACGTGGTTGCTGCCAGGATGACTTCGCTGCGACGCCTGCTGTCTGGCAGGGGCCACGCAGATCGAGTGCTCAAGCTCCTCGCCTTATCCGTGGCATTTGTGGTCATGCTAACGTTGTACAAGTGCGTAGGCTCTTGGTTTTCTCGTTGTCATACATTACGCTTGTACGTGTACTCTTGTAAGCGAAGAGACCGACAAAAGCATGCAATTGAAACAGCAGCGTTTGCCACGAGGAGTTTTTAGGGCGTTAGCAGTCCTGGTAATGCAACTATCCTACAACGTTTATGTGCGTAGGATTTCAATTTTTTATGAACTGAATGTAAAGACATCACTAGCGGTCCTTCTTGAAGTGACGATATACAATTGTTCCGTATTCAAGTACAGTGCTTGTAAAAAATATGGTCATGGGGCTAGTAAAGAGATCTTACGACTAATTTACATTACTTGTAGGGCCGCCCTTTGGAAAAACAATCTTTTCAATTGACTGTATTTCGTAGACGATAGTCCGCACCAGCTCTATTGTAAGAAAATTTGGGCGAAAAAATGAGTTTTTTTTTTACGAGTAGAAGTTCCGCTACCACTTTGCCGATAGTAAACAAAATTATTACCGTGTACTGAGATCTTAGAATATTTATGATGCTGTGCACTAATAATTTCTTGGCAGTGAGCTACTGAATTTTTTCATTGATTTCTCTATATGATCCAGCTCGGTGTAGACTTCCAGGCGCAGTCAGATCTCTCCTTTATTCAAGCGTCGGGACGTTTATTGAATGATGGAGCATTATTTATAGTATTATTTACTTATTGATTTGTTCATAGCACTATTTATAAATAAATGTAACCTAAGCTGACAGCACAGTCTTAACTTAATAAACAATTTATGGGCGCATTGTTTACCGCGTTGCATAATCCGTATCGCGTGAAACTTCATTTATTAATCAGAAATGTGGTTATACTTTAGAGCAATATGAAATGTCAACTAATATACATTTCCAATAATAAACATATCTACCATGCGGGCTATACCTCAAAAAGTAAGGATGCTTTTGAAAGGATGAGCAAGTCTATACATAACACGCCCAATTTACAAATTTGATGCGCCATTGCCAGTTACGGGGTTTCGATTGAAGTATAACGTCAATCGTCACGATTGGCTGCCTACTACTCTCACTGAAAGCTATAGCTTAACAACTTCAGGAAAAATGGCGCTAGTCATGTAAAACAAATGTGCGCCAGTGTAGCGAGCGCTGTTTTTATGCTTGCACCTAATGTGTGCCGTCAGCGCCATTGCGTTTTAAATTTCAAAAGTTGGACATCAGCAGGTCTAACACGAAGTGTTAGTTAGCTGGTGTTCTTTCGCGCAGCTTGAAAGAAAAAAGAAACTTTAAAAACTAGGAACACAGCCCGACCAGGCGGGTTGGAAATGTTAGTAGCTAGTGCCACCTGTGCTCCATCCGCGCAACATTATCATATATATATATATATATATATATATATATATATATATATATATATATATATATATATATATATATATATATATATATATGTTCATGTGTATCCGTCTGTACAGCATATATGCTGTGGTGCAGACGTAGTGCTTGCTATCAAGTTAGCTGTCGAGTAAAACCAGTGCTTGCACAACGAGCGCTACCGAGCCTGCGGTTGTCCATTAACTAATCGCTGTTGTTTTACGATGTCCAGAGCTAGGAAAATTGATGACGCTCCGCTGCACTATAGTAAGGCCTTCGTTGTAGAAAACTTCAACTTGTTTGGCCCTTGGATGTGGGAAAAATTATTCAGTCAGAAGTGTAGTGCGAGACTCGGTATTTAATTGGGTCTTCCATTTGAACAAAGCGGCAAAAAGTGAAAACTAACCCAGACTTTTGCCAATGCATCTCAGAAGGATGGCGAAGCAAAGAAACTTGCTTTACGTTTCCACATGTTCATTGCAAGGCTAGTTCGAAAATATCATCAGGTAACAGATCTTAAGCTCAAGGTATTCCATGCGCAGTTCATTTCAAAGGTCGACCACAGTTGCTTAACGGTTATGGCGTTGCGCTGCTAAGGAAGACGTCGCTGGATGAATTCCTGGCCATGGTGGTTCATGGCTGGGGCCCGGTAAACCCCTAAAGTAAATTTTAATTTTCAAGCTTAGTTTACTCTGCTACTGTTACGCTGTGTCATCAGCGTGCGTTCATCACGCTTGAAAAGCATCGGTTTTGATGGGCCCCAGAAGGTTGTCGAAGCGGCCAATGCCACACCACTAATAGTGTCGGGCAGGCTTTGCTGAACCGATTTCTTAGATTTTTCAAAAACCCAAAATAACGCGCACTTAAAATCGGTACGACAACGTAGTTGCCTTACAGGAGGAGTGTATCAACGGAGCCCCTCATCATAGCACCTCACCTTTTATCAACTGGGAATTTAACACAAGAACATGAAGACGAGGACGCAAAAAGGAAAGCAGACACTCAAGCGCTGCGCAGCTGATTTGTACATCTATGCACTGCGGAATGAATATGAGGTTGCTGTATCTGCGTGCCCTCATGCAACAACCAGCGTCGTGTTTTGGACGAGCTGGTGATTGATAGTGAATTTGTTTTAGCACTTACAACACGGTCGCAAGAAGGGTCACAGTTCACGCAAAAGGGCTATTATCAACTCCCAAATTTCGCAAATGCAGCACTCTTACACATGCAAGACAGAGTACGGGCACATTAATGCAGATTTTTAAGTGTGGTAAAAACAATGATTCGTGTATCCTTTTACGCGTCTCGTGTCAATGTCTCTCAGCATTAACATCGTTTCACATTTGCTACATGGTCAAATTAGACAACTTGATCGATTTCTGTTCATGCAACAACCGTCAACTTCACTTTCCCTTCTCATTTGCTCTTCAAACAGCCGCAATTCGCAGAAAACTCAGAGCCTGATTACAGAATTCAGCCGGCTTCGGGCTGGCTGGATTACCGGGGCCCGGAAAGAAAAGCGTGAAGACGACTATAGGCCTGCCCCCAAGGTTAGCGCTTATAATGTACGTCCGAATGTTTTTCTACTGATTTCTAGGCATTTTTATGGGGCTGTAAATAATAAACTTGACGATGGAAAGCACTACCAGATAATTTATGCGGGAGCAAACACAAGGCCCAATAGCTAACGCTGCTTTCGAACAACGCAACCGCTTTTCGAAAGGTGGGCTCTTGAAGTTTTCGACAGCGCTGGACCAACAGAGGTCTAAGGCTGGAGCCAACTTCTAGACAAGTGACTTGTCTTTGTCAGTGGCTAAAGAGGATAAGTATTCTTATCGGTGCTTTGGCTTAAAACTGTGACATGACTTTTCGTGACAAGTCATGCTTGACGAGTGCACTCGGCTAATTCTTTGAGCCTCTGAGATCCCTGTTCAAACGTTTTCTCTCTAATACCGTAGTCCGTAATACACGGATCAGTAAGCGAGGAAGAGAACAAAGGAACTCAGACGAGCATCCGTGCCGCGTAGCATGCGCACCAGACAGAAAATGTATGAGAAGATGAGATGGCGTGCCGCCTATTTTGTTCCAAGGCCTTGTGCGTGCCCTACTGCTGAAATCTTGCCCTTTGTGCACTGAGATCTAATTATCTTGCCCTTTCTGGTGAAATGGTGTGCCGTAGAATCAAATCTGCTCTTTGTACTGAAATGAGGCCTCTTTATAATCCCTTTTTTCGGGAAAATGCATTGGAAAACCTGAGACATTCCTTGCTGGACCACTTTTAACAAATAAATTTTCAAGTATTCTCCTACTTCTCGGTGGAGTATATATTACTGTGCTTGTGTCGAATCGGAGCCAACGTGTTCACGAGCTTGCTCAGAGGTGAGCTGCGCCTCCCCGTATTCGTCATAGGTATTTGTTTTCCCTAGGTCAAGTAGCTCTGTGGTTGCCGTTCTTTTGAAAGCTTACCTGCGCTGTCTTATAGTCTTTCCTTAGGATTCTCTCAACTTGTTGACTTTTTCTATGGTTTTAGTGCTGGTAGGGTTAGGAGAGCCACCTATAGCCTCCCCTACCCGCATGACATACAAAAATGTTGTATTCAGCAGTTTGCAGATCGCTAAGTTCTCCATAGCTATAGTTCCACGTTAAAAAATTGTTCTGAAAACTGCGAAAAGAAAAGATACCAAGTGACCGCCGACTCTGCGCCTGGCGGTAGCAGCGCTTCTGAAAGAGGCATTGAAATAAATATCACTACTCAATGACCAACTTGATGTTTACCTAAAAGTGGCGAGGCGGTGCTGTACCCACAAGAAATTAAAAATTCTTTTTGTTGCTTGGCTTCAGTCACACTGCATAGCTGAGCACGAAGCCGGTGCCCTGTGCTGTAGCTACAGCATCACACAGCTGTTTAGTCATTGCAGTAGCCAGCAGCCACATCATCGCGTTCACACTTGACTTCATACTAAAAAAAAACGAGAACAGAAGATAGGTAGACCAGACAGGACGTGCAGGAAAACTGGAAAAACATGCAGGAAAAGTACAAAAAGCACGATGAGGTGGAAATTGCTAAATGTAGTTTTCCTGTGCCACGCACTGCTCAACCTTGAGCTACGTATGCAAATACCCAAGTCAGTAATTCTTTAGGCAATTATTTTTGAGTGCAGCTCTTAGGCGAATGCAGTGGCGGCGTCCCTCAGCGTACCTCGGCGTCCCTCGGCGTAACCGAGCAAACGAGCACCGTGAAGAATGAAACGGCGAACGCTGAGCGCAGCGGGGGATGAAAGACGGCGATAGCCAAGACAGCGCGAGGAGGAGAGTGAAAGAGATAGGTGCAGTGCAACCATCACACAGAAAGCGGAAGAGGAGGGTATGGCAAAAGCTTGAGAAGAAAAGCGTATTGCCACACAAAACGAGTTCTACGGTGATCATCGCTAAGAGGTGGCGCCACAGTAGCGCGCGTCGTCTGCTCACCGATGACGCCACCGATAAGGCATGCGGTGAGCTCGTCCACACCAGTGGAAAACCATATATGTGGAAATACCATATATGTGGCCCACACCATATATGTGGAAACAAAGCGCCGCATGAGCAGAGGTCTGTCTGCGACGGCTGCTCTGAATCGTTCCCCCGCGTCACGCGCACGCTGCTTCTCGGGATCTCCTGATTAGGGAAGCAGTCACGCCACCCTTCGCTCGGTTTGCAACGCGCCGTGGGAGACAGATTCTCCGCGCCAGCCAATATATCACGAAATTAAGCACGTATGCGCTACAGCTTCACATTAGGAAGTATCGTAATCGTCGGTAAATTTTTTACTAACAAGTTAATCAAAATTACCTGCGAAAATTCCCCAGTTTCCGTCGGTCACTGTTAACAAAAACCTTTGGTCGTATATTTGTACCTTCTAGACCTTTCTTTTACTGCCTGGTCCGCATTACCTCGGATACAGTGGAGCTCACTGGATGAAGATCTGGTACCCCTGTGTTGGAAACCACCATTATGGTGATTCAATCACCTTGATCACAACTAAACTTTTGGGAATGCAACGGCATCAAACATTCTTGATCCCCGCCCTTCTCAAGCATTCAATACACGGTAGAGAACAAATCGAATTTGGAGGACTTCATAATTCGAAGCCTTCAATAAGTATCCACTCCAGCGGTCTCTTAGTTGGACAAGTAGTCCAAATTTTAGAATTTAATTAAATATGTTCGAATACTTGGCTGGTTTTTATTGGCAGCGCAAATAATGAACTAAGAGGAAGCTTTTCCTCGGGGTCAACTCCGTTTCGTCCATTCAAGTTCATGAAAAATGCAGAAATACTTTTATGAAGAAACTTTTGGGATGATTTAAATGAAAGGTATTAGATATGACGCAGAAAAGTAAGTTCTGAAGTTTATAAAACAAAGTTTTGATTTGTGGACCTCAGGTTCTTGCAATTATTTTTGAAAATCGCCGTTGAAGAAAACTTAAACTGGAAGCTCACTTATTCGCAGCTCCACATCAAAAAACGCTATCGCTGTTCTGTAAATCGGCTTATATCAGAGCATATAGAGCGGACAAATCTGATTGGAAATTACAGCTTGCGCCATGTTGCCACAATGCTTAGCCAGGTTTCAGAAAGGTTCTGCTCACAAATTAGTGTTGGGTTTCAGATAGATGTTTTGTACAACAATTGTGTGTGCTTTCGATGGCCTGATAGGTTCACTTGAGATAATGTTTATATCATTAATTATTGCTCAGTAGCAAACAAGCGGTTTTCACAAACGATACTCTCAATTCCCTGAATTATTTGTTGGATTTCTGTAACCACATCAGGGTTATAAATGATTCTTGAGTTATCAAAGTAAAATGCCATCTTTTCTTAACCAATCACAGTTTGCACTGCGCCGACACGCAGTAAATACTAAATTGCCCAAGCTAGACTGTACAAAGCAATACTTTCAATCACACGCCAATAAAACCTACTGTGTTAGCGCTTACAAAGTCGAGCGGTAAAATGTTGACCTAGTTTCACCGGAGGAAGCTTAAACCTGGGCCATTTCAGTTGTTTTACTTGAGGTCCATATCATACAGCCCACGCCCTCCAGTTTCTGACATCTTTCCTTTGGTTTTAAAAGAGCATGGCGAACACGCTGCTGACTGGCTGCGACTGGCAATTTCTCACGTTTTCCTCAGACGTCCCAGGAAGTTTCTTTCGATTGGGAGAGTTTTCAGCGTGCCGCGACTAAGCTTTGAGCTCCGATATATGGTATTTTTTATGCCAAAATATTTACTTGCACCCGGAAAGGTATATTTTGACTTTTGTGCAAGCTGTTACATCAGCTTCCCATAAGACTGAAAATACTTTTAAAGTCTCCGTCGTGTTCGACTTCGTGGGAACCTACTCACCACGTCTTAATTCCAGGTAATTAAGGCGATAGCCCGACATTGTTAATATTCGAATATTCGATTATCGTCTGATATGCTGCACCACTACGGCTACCAGTGTAAATGCCAGTTTTGGTGTGCATAAGCAGCTTCACCAATGTCGGCCACCACGTGGCGACCCGCTGGTCTGACAATATAGGATCCCTGAGGAATAATCGACGCACTCATTCTAATTTAAAGAATGTATTCTTTCCTTTTTCATTTTTAGATTTGCGAGTCTGCCTGTTGATGAAAATACCAATCTCATTGAAAGCACTGATGAAACTTGTTCTATCGGAAAAAGTTCCCTGGAATATTTATTTTCTTGCAGCTGCAGAAATATTTACTTAGTCATTCATTTGATTTTCGCAACGAAAGTTTTGCAATCATTGTAGCGGATTTGAATAAAACGTTGAACTCGTCCAATCATTCTACTCATTTTGCCTCGATGGTGCTTCAGTTCCGTCTTTAGCATGGCTTCCACAAATAAATTTTGCGCACCAAATTTTTACCTAAAGGGGAACTTGAATGATGCGTTCAAAGTTTATGCGAATTCCGGCTTTATATTATTTTGGAAAAAGAAAGCGGTAAAAACCAATTACGTAAAAGGCGCTCTGTTCAGGGACATGTGTTCGAAAGCTCTTTAAAGCTGCATAAATGGTAGAAATTTCTACGCCTTCGTGAGAACTCTCCAAGTGAAAAGAGCACGGTCGCATCATACTGTTACGATATATTTTATAGTGACTTTGCTGTGAATCTCGCTTCAGAAGCACCCAATAGTGTGTTTACTGAGCTCTGGCATGATAAGTGGAGAAACGAGCTTGCTGTAGGAATCCTTGAAATGATCAGTCATCTCAAGCCATTAACGACCACTTCAGACGAAAATAATCACAATGAACCAGAATATATTACTCTCACTCCGACACTGTGACTGTGGCTCCTGTGGGTGTTACGATTTTTTGCATATGATCTCTGTCTTGGCGTTCCGTAAAAAGAATATCATCGCGGTATTAGTTGACGGTAGTCAGAGATTTACTGGTACATATCATTAGCAACAGAAATATCTGCGCCGATCGAAAGAAGAAATTTATACTAAAGCAGGAGACACACGGTACGATTCGGCGTCCTAACCGACGTGCGGCGCTGCGTGCTCCGGCATGCGGCATACGACGATTCGGGGCCCACGGTGCGTACATCCGAAAGATCGAGCGACACGTAAGCCCCGCCCCGATCCAGCCCGCGAGCTTTACTTCACATCCACGTCAAGAAACGCAATATAAACAACTCTGCACAACACTGCTTCGCTTTACGCGAACACTGTCAAGAAAAAATTGGAGGACGCTTAAGCTTCGCCTTCAAGAGTGGAACGCGATAGCGTTATCGCACCCCGTTCACACCACCTACTCAAACGCGCTACGCCAGCCAAACGTCGCGATCGGCACAGATAGCCGGGCCCCGACGCGCCATGAAGGCGGACGCGATCATGGGGCGAGTGGCGCGCCACGTGTCGGGGCAGCGCCGTACATTGCGAGGAGGGGGTCTTCTATGTTTGCCGCAAGATGGCTCTGCGTGTGCGCAGAGCGTCGAAGAAATATAGCGGAAACGTACTTCGCTACTCGTGAAACCGCCACTTCTGTAAGTTATATGGGCATAATTACTGACATACACCGCAGTATAACTTTCTACGGCACGCTTCTGAGGCAACACCGCTTTCACTAGAGGCGATTTTGTCCCGTTCTGAAGGAACAAACTCGTGGCTGAGTGGTAGCATCTCCGTCTAACACTCCGGAGACCCTGGTTCGATTCCCACCAGCAAGGTGTTTTTATTTATGAAGTGCCTTGTGGGATTTATCGCTCACGGCCAACGCCGCCGGCGCCGACACCGACGACACCGGCTTTTCTGCGACATGAGCTCCTTAACGCTGTCGCGTTAATATTATGCAAGTGACACAACACTTCACGGCGGCGCCTGTCCACTGACGGCTCCGCTAACAACCAGCGATAGGGCCGGAGGCCTAGCTAGGCGGACGCTGCGGCCTGCGACGCTTGCGATCAAACCCGAGCTCGTCGAAGGGCGCTTATTTTTGCCAAAGCAATTAACACTATACACATAGGTCGCCCGTAATTAAATACAATTGGTTTACTCGACGCAGTCCTTGCGAAGGGCAAACGGGTAAGCGAAGCGAGCAGCCTCGCTCAGACGATCGGTGTGTGCTGTCTGCCCGCGAAATGCCCTCGCGTCGCGGCTCCCGATTTCGCCAGTAGCTTAGTGCTAGTGTACTAGGCACTGCTTTGCATAACAGGCACACGTTCGAGATAATTTTGCTGAACTGGTAACTATTTCGTGTCGGAAACAAACTGCAGCAGGCAAGGAAAAGACAAGACTGCGAGAAACCGGCCGGCCAGCCAGCGCCGCCTCCGTGGAGGGAACTTCAGAGAACGTCACATGCCAGCCGCGCTGTCATTGGCTGCGGCCAAACGACGGTGAGGTTGTCGGACGCGTCGGACGATGAAAATGTGCCCAGTTTGTCGCACGCCGGACGTCCGATCCGGCGCTTCGGCATGGCAAAACACCTCGATTGTGGCTGCCGTTCCGGTGCGTCGGACGCCGGATCGGACACCGAATGGGACCGTGTGTCTCCCGCTTAACAGCCATTTATGCATGTGTTTGAATCTATTTACATAAATTAGTCTGGAGCATATCTGTTTTCGTGGCAGAAAGTGCAGAAGCACTGAAAAAAAATGCTTTCGTCACTGAGTGCAAGATAACAAACATATTTGCTTCACTGTCTTTCCTATCGCTTAATTAGGACAACGATGTATTAAACGATTTCGACGAAGACCTGACCGCCGCAAGAATTGGACGGAGTGCAGTGGGGCCGTTACGCTGCATGGAGGTGCAGCAGGCTGACTGGATCGACTGTCATCCAGACAACGAAGCTGTTCCCGAGTCCTGTGCTCAGCGACATTGCTGCTGGAAGAACTCTTCGAGAACAAATGGCAAGTTGTCGTTGCATCGTATGATGCAGCTACACTGTTTATACATAAATACCTAGCCTGAAATGTATCCACAGCGCATAGAAGATTGCGCTAAGATCGAGGCTGCCAACCTGGGCTGTAAATTGTGCTTCGCAGCTCTACAAGCACAAGATTTTTCGAACTGTTAAATTCAAAGGGTAACACCAACGACTAGTGCGCAATATAAGTGCTTATACATAATGAAAGAAAATAAAAAAAGGTCCTCAAGGTCGCCACTCATGCTAGGGAATATTTTCAATCGGGTTGGTGCTTTGACGTGAAGATTAGGTTCGAAAACTATCCGTACTAAATTATCAAACATCCAGCAACAGTCGTCGCAACCAATGTAAATCTGGTTTTGAGCAGAAAATTGAGTTGCCAATATGTAAGCCGCGCATATACCCACTTGATGAGAAAACTGGGATATTGTAACAAATAAAGCGCTATTGACTGTGAAACTTTGTTATACTACTATGCATCTTTTACACGTGTCTAATCTTCGAACCAAGCCTACAAAGTCATTAAGCGCAGTCTAAGTACGCCTATCCATAGCTGCTTTCTTGCTACTGTCCGCATTGCGCGACATTGCAATTGCGGAATTCCAACAGTCTCAATAATGTTACTCTTCAAAATGCGTGTACCGACACCTGGGAATTCTTATACAGCTTGATCTCAGCCAGACAGCGCCCTTGCAATACATAACGATGAAAGCATTTCGTTGGCTCGTTTTCATTGAGCGAGCCCCTCCGTGATGCCCCTCAAGACACAAAACATCTAGCACGCACTACTCGTAACGCTGGTTTTGGAATACGCGAATGCAGTATAGTTCCCACGTACAAAGCACAACATTCTTGCTCTTGAAAGTGTAAGTTTTATGTAAGTAGAAGCAAACAGACTCACTGACGGAGCTCTTATAAAGGGCCAGTCTTTCCATTGTGTCCAGTACACTGAGCCTGCTCAGCCTGTTTCAAGATTAATAGCGCAGTGTTTGCAGAAATTTAGCCATACAAGCGAACAGCGTCGCAAGTATTTCTTAGCATTTCAAGAATATTTTTCCCACAGTAATAGTTTCTATCTTTCTTTTTTTTTTCTCCAATCGATGATATAGTAGAAGGCAGTAAATCAATGCGTGGTCACACGGACAACTCTGAATAAGTTTCTGGGAGACGTCTGCGCTGACATTCTGTGCATATCTCAGGTTTTGCTTTTGATTTATAGACCATGGCACGTAAGTACTTGTTCATCTCCTTTGTTCAAGACCACTCCTGAAGGAATCCCTGCATAAGAGTAGCATTACCCAAAAATAAAGTACATATGAAACGTATTAGGAGACGGAGAAGCAGGAAACTCTTTGCAGTAGCTTTGTGACGAAGAAGTAGCTGGACCATTTTTATCAGACAGCAGATGCATGCCCTGGTGCCTTTTAAATGCCACAGTAGAAGCTACCAGAAAACATTTGCAGTTTCTTAAGTTAACTTTAAATCTCTTGAAATAAAG